>NC_092088.1:103812782-103850282 GCF_045679555.1 Salvelinus alpinus
CCCCCTCCCTCCTCTCTCTCTGTCTCCTCTCTCTGCCCCCTCCCTCCTCTCTCTCTGCCCCCTCCCTCTCTCTCTCTCTGTCTCCTCCCTCCTCTCTCTCTGCCCCCTCCCTCCTCTCTCTCTGCCCCCTCCCTCCTCTCTCTCTGTCTCCTCCCTCCTCTCTCTCTGTCTCCTCCCTCCTCTCTCTCTGTCTCCTCCCTCCTCTCTCTCTGTCTCCTCCCTCCTCTCTCTCTGTCTCCTCCCTCCTCTCTCTCTGTCTCCTCCCTCCTCTCTCTCTGTCTCCTCCCTCCTCTCTCTCTGTCTCCTCCCTCCTCTCTCTCTGTCTCCTCCCTCCTCTCTCTCTGTCTCCATCACATACATATATATATGTATACATACATACATATATATATGTATACATACAGTACTATATATATGTATGCATACATCATCTATATATATATAATACATATGTATCGTATGTATACATAGATACTATCTATGTATGTATAGATAAATATGTATGTATGCATGCATCATATATATGCATAGCATCCATATATGTATGTATACATACATATATCTATGTATGTATACATCATATATATATGTATAGATACATCAGTATATATATATAGATAGATAATATATATATGTATACATATATGGACATATATATATATATATATATGTATACATATATCATATATATACATGATAGATAGCATCTATCTATGTATACATATAGTATGATACATACATAGATATATATATACAGATAGATACATATATGTATATATCATAGATATATATATATATGCAGATAGATACATATATATATGCAGTAGATACATATATATATGTATACATAGATACATATATATATGTATAGTATGCATATATATATGTATGTATAGATAGATAATATATATATGTATACATAGATACATATATATATGTATATATCAGATATATATATATATGTATAGTATAGATACATATATATATGTATAGATAGATACATATATATATGTATAGCATAGTATATATATATATATACAGTAGATATATATATATATGCATAGATAGTATATATATATATACATGCATATATATATGTATGTATCATAGATACATATATATATGTATAGCATAGATACATATATATATATATACATAGATACATATATATATGTATACATAGATACATATATATATATATACATAGATACATATATATATATATAGTAGATATATCTATATATGCATCATATATATATATATACATAGATAATATATATATGCATAGATAGTATACGTATGTATGTATCATATGCATACATCTATCTATGTATACATACGATAGTATATATATGTATCATCATAGCTATCTATCTATAGTCATCTCTATCTATACCATCCATACTATCTCTATGTATCATACATCATCTATATATGTATACTATATCATATCTATGCCACCTCCCTCATCTATCTCTGTCTCCATCCATCATATCTATCTGTCTCCTCCATCCATCTATCTATGTATCCTCCATCCTCTATCTATGTATCCTCCATCCTATCTCTCTGTCTACTCTATCCTCTCTATGCCCACTCCATCCTCTATCTATGTATCCTCCCTCATCTCTCTATGTCTACTCTATCCTATCTCTGCACCCTACCTCCTCTATCTCTGTCTCCTCCCTCCTCTCTCTCTGTCTCCTCCCTCCTCTCTCTCTGTCTCCTCCCTCCTCTCTCTCTGCCCCCTCTCTCCTCTCTCTCTGTCTCCTCCCTCCTCTCTCTCTGTCTCCTCCCTCCTCTCTCTCTGTCCCCTCCCTCCTCTCTCTCTGTCTCCTCCCTCCTCTCTCTCTAGTCCCTCCCTCCTCTCTCTCTGCCCCCTCCCTCCTCTCTCTCTGCCCCCTCCCTCCTCTCTCTCTAGTCCCTCCCTCCTCTCTCTCTGCCCCCTCCCTCCTCTCTCTCTGCCCCCTCCCTCCTCTCTCTCTAGTCCCTCCCTCCTCTCTCTCTAGCCCCTCCCTCCTCTCTCTCTGGCTCCTCTCTCTGACCCCTCCCTCCTCTCTCTCTGACCCCTCCCTCCTCTCTCTCTGTCTCCTCCCTCCTCTCTCTCTGTCTCCTCCCTCCTCTCTCTCTGCCCCCTCCCTCCTCTCTCTCTGTCTCCTCCCTCCTCTCTCTCTGTCTCCTCCCTCCTCTCTCTCTGTCTCCTCCCTCCTCTCTCTCTGTCTCCTCCCTTCTCTCTCTCTAGTCCCTCCCTCCTCTCTCTCTGCCCCCTCCCTCCTCTCTCTCTGTCTCCTCCCTCCTCTCTCTCTAGTCCCTCCCTCTCCTCTCTCTGCCCCCTCCCTCCTCTCTCTCTGCCCCCTCCCTCCTCTCTCTCTGTCTCCTCCCTCCTCTCTCTCTGTCTCCTCTCTCCTCTCTCTGCCCCCTCCCTCCTCTCTCTCTGTCTCCTCCCTCCTCTCTCTCTGTCTCCTCCCTCCTCTCTCTCTGTCTCCTCCCTCCTCTCTCTCTGTCTCCTCCCTCCTCTCTCTCTGTCTCCTCTCTCCTCTCTCTGCCCCCTCCCTCCTCTCTCTCTGTCTCCTCCCTCCTCTCTCTCTGTCTCCTCTCTCCTCTCTCTGCCCCCTCCCTCCTCTCTCTCTGTCTCCTCCCTCCTCTCTCTCTGTCTCCTCCCTCCTCTCTCTCTGTCTCCTCCCTCCTCTCTCTCTGCCCCCTCTCTCCTCTCTCTCTGTCTCCTCCCTCCTCTCTCTCTGTCTCCTCCCTCCTCTCTCTCTGTCCCCTCCCTCCTCTCTCTCTGTCTCCTCCCTCCTCTCTCTCTAGTCCCTCCCTCCTCTCTCTCTGCCCCCTCCCTCCTCTCTCTCTGCCCCCTCCCTCCTCTCTCTCTAGTCCCTCCCTCCTCTCTCTCTGCCCCCTCCCTCCTCTCTCTCTGCCCCCTCCCTCCTCTCTCTCTAGTCCCTCCCTCCTCTCTCTCTAGCCCCTCCCTCCTCTCTCTCTGGCTCCTCTCTCTGACCCCTCCCTCCTCTCTCTCTGACCCCTCCCTCCTCTCTCTCTGTCTCCTCCCTCCTCTCTCTCTGTCTCCTCCCTCCTCTCTCTCTGCCCCCTCCCTCCTCTCTCTCTGTCTCCTCCCTCCTCTCTCTCTGTCTCCTCCCTCCTCTCTCTCTGTCTCCTCCCTCCTCTCTCTCTGTCTCCTCCCTTCTCTCTCTCTAGTCCCTCCCTCCTCTCTCTCTGCCCCCTCCCTCCTCTCTCTCTGTCTCCTCCCTCCTCTCTCTCTAGTCCCTCCCTCCTCTCTCTCTGCCCCCTCCCTCCTCTCTCTCTGCCCCCTCCCTCCTCTCTCTCTCCCTCCTATCTCTCTGTCTCCTCCCTCCTCTCTCTCTGTCTCCTCCCTCCTCTCTCTCTGCCCCCTCCCTCCTCTCTCTCTGCCCCCTCCCTCCTCTCTCTCTGCCCCCTCCCTCATCTCTCTGGCCTCTATGGAATGGCTTCTTGCTTGTTATGTCTAAAATAGGGAAAGTAGCTGCTGGCTGGAAAGCTACCAAATATAAACACCATGCCACTTAGACATGAAGCTATGCAAGAGAGAGTGTGTGTGTGTGTGTGTATGTGTGTGTGTGTGTGTTAAAAAGATGAGTCACTTACTACGCAATCTACATCATCAGCATGCATGCACCAGACAATGAAACAATGAAACAATTACTGTGTGTGCGTGTATGCTGTATGCATACGTGTGTGTGATTTAACAGTTTGCAGTGTGTAGACACATTGATCTCTCCTCCTCTCCCTCACTCTGCCTCTCTCTCCTCTCTCTCTCCTCTCCCTCTCTCTCCTCTCCCTCGCTCTCTCTCTCCTCTCCCTCTCTCTCTCTCCTCTCCCTCGCTCTCTCTCTCTCCCCCACTCTCTCTCCTCTCCCTCTCTCTCTCTCCCTCGTTCTCTCTCCTCCTCTCCCTTGTTCTCTCTCTCCTCTCCCTCACTCTCTCTCCTCTCCCTCACTCTCTCTCTCCTCTCCCTCACTCTCTCCTCTCCCTCACTCTCTCGCTCCTCTTCCTCACTCTTTCCTCTCCCTCACTCTCTCTCTCCTCTCCCTCTCTCTCTCTCCTCCTCTCCCTCGTTCTCTCTCTCCTCTCCTTCACTCTCTCCTCTCATCTCCCTCACTCTCTCCTCTCCCTCACTCTCTCTCTCCTCTTCCTCACTCTTTCCTCTCCCACACTCTCTCTCTCCTCTTCCTCACTCTCTTTCCTCTCCTCCTCTCCCTCACTCTGTCTCTCTCTCCTCTCCCTCACTCTGTCTCTCTCTCCTCTCCCTCACTCGGTCTATCTCCTCCTCTCCCTCCATTTCTCTGATTTCATTCTGTGAGTTATACATGAATAATTTATTTTCAACCCGTCTGTGGTAAATATCTTTCTGGAACCCTCCAACAGAGTTCCACTCTTTGAATCAGACTAGACAGTGTTCATAAGTCTTATGGCCAGTTGGATGATAGTTCTGGTATTACTCGTATCTCCTACATCACCACACGTGTGACATCCCACAGGAACTAACTTAGCAGGAGCAGCTGCAGCAGCAGAGTGTTTGTTATGTCATGAACAACATTTATAGGGGGTAACACAAACATACTTCCTGCTTGCTCCTTAGCTTTTGACTTCCTGTTTTCCAGTTAGAGAAATATTGATGTGTTTTAATGCTGTTTTTTTTTTTTTTTTACTTCCTGTCGGCTGCTGCCCTGTTTAAGTCATTGAGATTTTGTCTCTAAAATTAGGGACGTCTGGGGAAGGAGACAAAGGAAACGTCTCAGATGGAACCCTATTCCCTATAATAGTGGCTCTGGACAGAAGTAGTGCACTAGGAAGGGAATAGGATCCCATTTGTGACGTTTGGAGGGAGAGAGAGAGAGACAGACTGAGTGAGGGAGAGAGAGACAGACTGAGGGAGAGGAGAGAGAGACAGACTGAGTGAGGGAGAGAGAGACAGACTGAGGGAGAGGAGAGAGAGACAGAGTGAGTGAGGGAGAGAGAGAGAGACAGACTGAGTGAGGGAGAGAGAGACAGACTGAGGGAGAGGAGAGAGAGACAGAGTGAGGGAGAGAGAGAGAGACAGACTGAGGGAGGGAGAGAGAGACAAACTGAGGGAGGGAGAGAGAGAGAGACAGACTGAGTGAGGGAGGGAGAGGAGAGAGAGACTGAGGGAGGGAGAGGAGAGAGAGACTGAGTGAGGGAGAGAGAGAGAGACAGACTGAGGGAGGGAGAGAGAGACAAACTGAGGGAGGGAGAGAGAGAGAGACAGACTGAGGGAGGGAGAGAGAGAGAGACAGACTGAGTGAGTGAGGGAGAGAGAGACAGACTGAGTGAGGGAGTGAGAGAGAGACTGAGGGAGGGAGAGAGAGAGAGAGAGACAGACTGAGGGAGGGAGAGAGAGAGACAGACTGAGGGAGGGAGAGAGAGAGACAGACTGAGTGAAGGAGAGGAGAGAGACAGACTGAGTGAAGGAGAGGAGAGAGACAGACTGAGTGAGGGAGAGGAGAGAGAGACAGACTGAGTGAAGGAGAGAGAGAGAGACAGACTGAGTGACGGAGAGAGAGAGAGAGACAGACTGAGTGAGGGAGAGAGAGAGAGAGACAGACTGAGTGAGGGAGAGAGACAGAGAGACAGACTGAGGGAGGGAGAGAGAGACAGACTGAGAGAGACATAGAGACAGACTGAGGGAGGGAGAGAGAGACAGACTGAGGGAGGGAGAGAGAGACAGACTGAGTGAGGTAGAGAGACAGAGAGACAGACTGAGGGAGGGAGAGAGAGACAGACTGAGGGAGAGGAGAGAGAGACAGAGTGAGGGAGAGAGAGACAGACAGACTGAGGGAGGGAGAGAGAGACAAACTGAGGGAGGGAGAGAGAGAGAGACAGACTGAGTGAGGGAGGGAGAGGAGAGAGAGACTGAGGGAGGGAGAGGAGAGAGAGACTGAGTGAGGGAGAGAGAGAGAGACAGACTGAGGGAGGGAGAGAGAGACAAACTGAGGGAGGGAGAGAGAGAGAGACAGACTGAGGGAGGGAGAGAGAGAGAGACAGACTGAGTGAGGGAGAGCGAGAGAGACTGAGGGAGGGAGAGAGAGAGAGAGAGAGACAGACTGAGGGAGGGAGAGAGAGAGACAGACTGAGGGAGGGAGAGAGAGAGACAGACTGAGTGAAGGAGAGGAGAGAGACAGACTGAGTGAAGGAGAGGAGAGAGACAGACTGAGTGAGGGAGAGGAGAGAGAGACAGACTGAGTGAAGGAGAGAGAGAGAGACAGACTGAGTGAGGGAGAGAGAGAGAGAGACAGACTGAGTGAGGGAGAGAGAGAGAGAGACAGACTGAGTGAGGGAGAGAGACAGAGAGACAGACTGAGGGAGGGAGAGAGAGACAGACTGAGAGAGACATAGAGACAGACTGAGGGAGGGAGAGAGAGACAGACTGAGGGAGGGAGAGAGAGACAGACTGAGTGAGGTAGAGAGACAGAGAGACAGACTGAGGGAGGGAGAGAGAGACAGACTGAGGGAGGGAGAGAGAGAGAGAGACAGACTGAGTGAGGGAGAGAGACAGACTGAGGGAGGGAGAGAGAGAGAGAGAGAGAGAGAGAGTGAGGGAGGGAGAGAGAGAGAGAGACAGACTGAGGGAGGGAGAGAGACAGACTGGGTGAAGGAACAAGATATTCTACCGGTAGACGGATCATAACCCTGTGATTTATATCACAATGTACAGTAGATATACAGGTGGAGGATGTAGCTGGGTGTAGCTGGGTGGCTGGATAAATAAAACCCATAGCCGGTACTGTTTGGGTCAGTGTTTGGGTCAGTGTTTGGGTCAGTGTTTGGCTGTAGAATAATGAGGGATTCTAGCTGCTGTCTTTCAGCATTGGACTCTGTTCTGCCGGGATGCTGACTAGCTACTGACTAGCTACTGACTAGCTGCTGACTAGCTACTGACTAGCTGCTGACTAGCTACTGACTAGCTGCTGACTAGCTACTGACTAGCTGCTGACTAACTACTGACTAGCTGCTGACTAGCTGCTGACTAGATGCTGACTAGCTACTGACTAGCTGCTGACTAGCTACTGACTAGCTGCTGACTAGCTACTGACTAGCTGCTGACTAGCTACTGACTAGCTGCTGACTAGCTACTGACTAGCTGCTGACTAACTACTGACTAGCTGCTGACTAGCTGCTGACTAGCTGCTGACTAGATGCTGACTAGCTACTGACTAGCTGCTGACTAGCTACTGACTAGCTGCTGACTAGCTACTGACTAGCTGCTGACTAACTACTGACTAGCTGCTGACTAGCTGCTGACTAGATGCTGACTAGCTACTGACTAGCTGCTGACTAGCTGCTGACTAGCTACTGACTAGCTGCTGACTAGCTACTGACTAGCTGCTGACTAACTACTGACTAGCTGCTGACTAGCTGCTGACTAGATGCTGACTAGCTGCTGACTAGATGCTGACTAGCTGCTGACTAGATGCTGACTAGCTACTGACTAGCTGCTGACTAGCTGCTGACTAGCTACTGACTAGCTGCTGACTAGCTACTGACTAGCTACTGACTAGCTGCTGACTAGCTGCTGACTAGCTACTGACTAGCTGCTGACTAGCTACTGACTAGCTGCTGACTAGCTGCTGACTAGCTGCTGACTAGATGCTGACTAGCTGCTGACTAGCTACTGACTAGCTACTGACTAGCTACTGACTAGCTGCTGACTAGCTGCTGACTAGCTACTGACTAGCTACTGACTAGCTACTGACTAGCTGCTGACTAGCTGCTGACTAGCTACTGACTAGCTACTGACTAGCTGCTGACTAGCAGCTGACTAGCTGCTGACTAGATGCTGACTAGCTGCTGACTAGCTACTGACTAGCTACTGACTAGCTGCTGACTAGCTACTGACTAGCTGCTGACTAGCTGCTGACTAGCTGCTGACTAGCTGCTGACTAGCTACTGACTAGCTGCTGACTAGCTGCTGACTAGCTGCTGACTAGCTACTGACTAGATGCTGACTAGCTGCTGACTAGCTGCTGACTAGATGCTGACTAGCTACTGACTAGCTGCTGACTAGCTGCTGACTAGCTGCTGACTAGCTACTGACTAGCTACTGACTAGCTGCTGACTAGCTGCTGACTAGATGCTGACTAGCTGCTGACTAGCTACTGACTAGCTACTGACTAGCTGCTGACTAGCTGCTGACTAGATGCTGACTAGCTACTGACTAGCTGCTGACTAGCTACTGACTAGCTGCTGACTAGCTACTGACTAGCTGCTGACTAGATGCTGACTAGCTGCTGACTAGATGCTGACTAGCTGCTGACTAGATGCTGACTAGCTACTGACTAGCTGCTGACTAGCTGCTGACTAGCTACTGACTAGCTGCTGACTAGCTACTGACTAGCTACTGACTAGCTGCTGACTAGCTGCTGACTAGCTACTGACTAGCTGCTGACTAGCTACTGACTAGCTGCTGACTAGCTGCTGACTAGCTGCTGACTAGATGCTGACTAGCTGCTGACTAGCTACTGACTAGCTACTGACTAGCTACTGACTAGCTGCTGACTAGCTGCTGACTAGCTACTGACTAGCTACTGACTAGCTACTGACTAGCTGCTGACTAGCTGCTGACTAGCTACTGACTAGCTACTGACTAGCTGCTGACTAGCAGCTGACTAGCTGCTGACTAGATGCTGACTAGCTGCTGACTAGCTACTGACTAGCTACTGACTAGCTGCTGACTAGCTGCTGACTAGCTGCTGACTAGCTACTGACTAGCTGCTGACTAGCTGCTGACTAGCTGCTGACTAGCTGCTGACTAGATGCTGACTAGCTGCTGACTAGCTACTGACTAGCTGCTGACTAGCTGCTGACTAGATGCTGACTAGCTACTGACTAGCTGCCTACTAGCTACTGACTAGCTGCTGACTAGCTACTGACTAGCTGCTGACTAGATGCTGACTAGCTGCTGACTAGATGCTGACTAGCTGCTGACTAGATGCTGACTAGCTACTGACTAGCTGCTGACTAGCTGCTGACTAGCTACTGACTAGCTGCTGACTAGCTACTGACTAGCTACTGACTAGCTGCTGACTAGCTGCTGACTAGCTACTGACTAGCTGCTGACTAGCTACTGTCTAGCTGCTGACTAGCTGCTGACTAGCTGCTGACTAGATGCTGACTAGCTGCTGACTAGCTACTGACTAGCTACTGACTAGCTACTGACTAGCTGCTGACTAGCTGCTGACTAGCTACTGACTAGCTACTGACTAGCTACTGACTAGCTGCTGACTAGCTGCTGACTAGCTACTGACTAGCTACTGACTAGCTGCTGACTAGCAGCTGACTAGCTGCTGACTAGATGCTGACTAGCTGCTGACTAGCTACTGACTAGCTACTGACTAGCTGCTGACTAGCTGCTGACTAGCTGCTGACTAGCTACTGACTAGCTGCTGACTAGCTGCTGACTAGCTGCTGACTAGCTACTGACTAGCTGCTGACTAGCTGCTGACTAGCTGCTGACTAGCTGCTGACTAGCTGCTGACTAGCTACTGACTAGATGCTGACTAGCTGCTGACTAGCTGCTGACTAGCTGCTGACTAGATGCTGACTAGCTACTGACTAGCTGCTGACTAGCTGCTGACTAGCTGCTGACTAGCTACTGACTAGCTACTGACTAGCTGCTGACTAGATGCTGACTAGCTGCTGACTAGCTACTGACTAGCTGCTGACTAGCTGCTGACTAGATGCTGACTAGCTACTGACTAGCTGCTGACTAGCTACTGACTAGCTGCTGACTAGCTACTGACTAGCTGCTGACTAGATGCTGACTAGCTGCTGACTAGATGCTGACTAGCTGCTGACTAGCTACTGACTAGCTGCTGACTAGCTGCTGACTAGCTGCTGACTAGCTACTGACTAGCTACTGACTAGATGCTGACTAGCTACTGACTAGCTGCTGACTAGATGCTGACTAGCTGCTGACTAGCTGTTGACTAGCTGCTGACTAGCTACTGACTAGCTGCTGACTAGCTACTGACTAGATGCTGACTAGCTACTGACTAGCTGCTGACTAGCTGCTGACTAGCTACTGACTAGCTGCTGACTAGCTACTGACTAGCTGCTGACTAGCTGCTGACTAGCTGCTGACTAGCTGCTGACTAGCTGCTGACTAGCTACTGACTAGCTGCTGACTAGCTACTGACTAGCTGCTGACTAGCTGCTGACTAGCTGCTGACTAGCTACTGACTAGCTGCTGACTAGCTACTGACTAGCTGCTGACTAGATGCTGACTAGCTGCTGACTAGATGCTGACTAGCTGCTGACTAGATGCTGACTAGCTACTGACTAGCTGCTGACTAGCTGCTGACTAGCTACTGACTAGCTGCTGACTAGCTACTGACTAGCTACTGACTAGCTGCTGACTAGCTGCTGACTAGCTACTGACTAGCTGCTGACTAGCTACTGACTAGCTGCTGACTAGCTGCTGACTAGCTGCTGACTAGATGCTGACTAGCTGCTGACTAGCTACTGACTAGCTACTGACTAGCTACTGACTAGCTGCTGACTAGCTGCTGACTAGCTACTGACTAGCTACTGACTAGCTACTGACTAGCTGCTGACTAGCTGCTGACTAGCTACTGACTAGCTACTGACTAGCTGCTGACTAGCAGCTGACTAGCTGCTGACTAGATGCTGACTAGCTGCTGACTAGCTACTGACTAGCTACTGACTAGCTGCTGACTAGCTGCTGACTAGCTGCTGACTAGCTACTGACTAGCTGCTGACTAGCTGCTGACTAGCTGCTGACTAGCTGCTGACTAGATGCTGACTAGCTGCTGACTAGCTACTGACTAGCTGCTGACTAGCTGCTGACTAGATGCTGACTAGCTACTGACTAGCTGCTGACTAGCTACTGACTAGCTGCTGACTAGCTACTGACTAGCTGCTGACTAGATGCTGACTAGCTGCTGACTAGATGCTGACTAGCTGCTGACTAGATGCTGACTAGCTACTGACTAGCTGCTGACTAGCTGCTGACTAGCTACTGACTAGCTACTGACTAGCTGCTGACTAGCTACTGACTAGCTACTGACTAGCTGCTGACTAGCTGCTGACTAGCTACTGACTAGCTGCTGACTAGCTACTGACTAGCTGCTGACTAGCTGCTGACTAGCTGCTGACTAGATGCTGACTAGCTGCTGACTAGCTACTGACTAGCTACTGACTAGCTACTGACTAGCTGCTGACTAGCTGCTGACTAGCTACTGACTAGCTACTGACTAGCTACTGACTAGCTGCTGACTAGCTGCTGACTAGCTACTGACTAGCTACTGACTAGCTGCTGACTAGCAGCTGACTAGCTGCTGACTAGATGCTGACTAGCTGCTGACTAGCTACTGACTAGCTACTGACTAGCTGCTGACTAGCTACTGACTAGCTGCTGACTAGCTGCTGACTAGCTGCTGACTAGCTGCTGACTAGCTACTGACTAGCTGCTGACTAGCTGCTGACTAGCTGCTGACTAGCTGCTGACTAGCTACTGACTAGATGCTGACTAGCTGCTGACTAGCTGCTGACTAGCTGCTGACTAGATGCTGACTAGCTACTGACTAGCTGCTGACTAGCTGCTGACTAGCTGCTGACTAGCTACTGACTAGCTACTGACTAGCTGCTGACTAGCTGCTGACTAGATGCTGACTAGCTGCTGACTAGCTACTGACTAGCTGCTGACTAGCTGCTGACTAGATGCTGACTAGCTACTGACTAGCTGCTGACTAGCTACTGACTAGCTGCTGACTAGCTACTGACTAGCTGCTGACTAGATGCTGACTAGCTGCTGACTAGATGCTGACTAGCTGCTGACTAGCTACTGACTAGCTGCTGACTAGCTGCTGACTAGCTGCTGACTAGCTACTGACTAGCTACTGACTAGATGCTGACTAGCTACTGACTAGCTGCTGACTAGATGCTGACTAGCTGCTGACTAGCTGTTGACTAGCTGCTGACTAGCTACTGACTAGCTGCTGACTAGCTACTGACTAGATGCTGACTAGCTACTGACTAGCTGCTGACTAGCTGCTGACTAGCTGCTGACTAGCTACTGACTAGCTGCTGACTAGCTACTGACTAGCTGCTGACTAGCTGCTGACTAGCTGCTGACTAGCTGCTGACTAGCTACTGACTAGCTGCTGACTAGCTACTGACTAGCTGCTGACTAGCTGCTGACTAGCTGCTGACTAGCTGCTGACTAGCTACTGACTAGCTGCTGACTAGCTACTGACTAGCTACTGACTAGCTGCTGACTAGCTCCTGACTAGCTACTGACTAGCTCCTGTCTTTCAGCATTGGACACTCTGTTCTGCCGGGATGCTGACTAGCTGCTGACCTAATTGTCATAAATGGTATTTGTACAACTGCAGAAATAAGTGGTGCGATCCAAATGTTTAGATGGGAGTTCCCATGTTTACGCTCCTCTCCTCTGTTTGGCTCCCAAACGGCACCCTATTCCCTATATAGTGGCCCTGATCAGAAGTAGTGCACTATAAAGGGGAATAGGGTGCCATTTGGGATGAGCCTTCCTCTCCTCGGTCTCGTGCACCGTTATCAGATGCTACTGGAAGGTTCCTGTAGCCCTGCTGAGACAACCCCCCCCATCAGACCCAGAGATCAGATGCTACTAGAAGGTTCCTGTAGCCCTGCTGAGACAACCCCCCCCATCAGACCCAGAGATCAGATGCTACTAGAAGGTTCCTGTAGCCCTGCTGAGACAACTCCCCCCCCCCCTCAGACCCAGAGATCAGATGCTACTAGAAGGTTCCTGTAGCCCTGCTGAGACAACTCCCCCCCCTCAGACCCAGAGATCAGATGCTACTAGAAGGTTCCTGTAGCCCTGCTGAGACACCCCCCCCCCTCAGACCCAGAGATCAGATGCTACTAGAAGGTTCCTGTAGCCCTGCTGAGACAACCCCCCCCCCCCCCCCTCAGACCCAGAGATCAGATGCTACTAGAAGGTTCCTGTAGCCCTGCTGAGACAACTCCCCCCCCAGACCCAGAGATCAGATGCTACTAGAAGGTTCCTGTAGCCCTGCTGAGACAACTCCCCCCCCTCAGACCCAGAGATCAGATGCTACTAGAAGGTTCCTGTAGCCCTGCTGAGACAACCAACCCCCCCCCTCAGACCCAGAGATCAGATGCTACTAGAAGGTTCCTGTAGCCCTGCTGAGACAACCCCCCCCCCCCCCCCCCTCAGACCCAGAGATCAGATGCTACTAGAAGGTTCCTGTAGCCCTGCTGAGACAACTCCCCCCCCTCAGACCCAGAGATCAGATGCTACTAGAAGGTTCCTGTAGCCCTGCTGAGACAACTCCCCCCTCAGACCCAGAGATCAGATGCTACTAGAAGGTTCCTGTAGCCCTGCTGAGACAACCCCCCCCCCTCAGACCCAGAGATCAGATGCTACTAGAAGGTTCCTGTAGCCCTGCTGAGACAACCCCCCCCCCCCTCAGACCCAGAGATCAGATGCTACTAGAAGGTTCCTGTAGCCCTGCTGAGACAACTCCCCCCCCCTCAGACCCAGAGATCAGATGCTACTAGAAGGTTCCTGTAGCCCTGCTGAGACAACCCCCCCCTCAGACCCAGAGATCAGATGCTACTAGAAGGTTCCTGTAGCCCTGCTGAGACAACTCCCCCCCCTCAGACCCAGAGATCAGATGCTACTAGAAGGTTCCTGTAGCCCTGCTGAGACAACCCCCCCCCCCCCCCTCAGACCCAGAGATCAGATGCTACTAGAAGGTTCCTGTAGCCCTGCTGAGACAACTCCCCCCCTCAGACCCAGAGATCAGATGCTACTAGAAGGTTCCTGTAGCCCTGCTGAGACAACCCCCCCCCTCAGACCCAGAGACCAGATGCTACTAGAAGGTTCCTGTAGCCCTGCTGAGACAACTCCCCCCTCAGACCCAGAGATCAGATGCTACTAGAAGGTTCCTGTAGCCCTGCTGAGACAACCCCCCCCCCAGACCCAGAGATCAGATGCTACGCTAGCTAGAAGGTTCCTGTAGCCCTGCTGAGACAACCCCCCCCCCTCAGACCCAGAGATCAGATGCTACTAGAAGGTTCCTGTAGCCCTGCTGAGACAACCCCCCCCCCCCCCCCCTCAGACCCAGAGATCAGATCCTACTAGAAGGTTCCTGTAGCCCTGCTGAGACAACTCCCCCCTCAGACCCAGAGATCAGATGCTACTAGAAGGTTCCTGTAGCCCTGCTGAGACAACTCCCCCCCCTCAGACCCAGAGATCAGATGCTACTAGAAGGTTCCTGTAGCCCTGCTGAGACAACCCCCCCCCCCTCAGACCCAGAGATCAGATGCTACTAGAAGGTTCCTGTAGCCCTGCTGAGACAACCCCCCCCCCCCCCCTCAGACCCAGAGATCAGATGCTACTAGAAGGTTCCTGTAGCCCTGCTGAGACAACCCCCCCCTCAGACCCAGAGATCAGATGCTGCTAGAAGGTTCCTGTAGCCCTGCTGAGACAACCCCCCCCTCAGACCCAGAGATCAGATGCTGCTAGAAGGTTCCTGTAGCCCTGCTGAGACAACCCCCCCCCCCTCAGACCCAGAGATGGAGGCAGAGATTGTCCCCTTAGAGAGCATTTCCCAGATTCACTAAAACTGTTTATATCTCCTCTCGTCTCTCCGTTTAGCAATCAGAGCGTGACACTCAGCATTTCTCTATCTGCCCTCCTTTAAGACTGGATCAGAGAGAGAGAGAGAGAGAGAGAGAGAGAGAGAGAGAGAGAGAGAGAGAGAGAGAGAGAGAGATGGGTGCACATACAGCAGAGAAAACGTGGGCACCTTAGTTATGACTTATAAGGGAAACTGTAACATTATTCACAAGGAGTTCTATTGTTGTCAGTGTGTTGCATTCTGGGAAGGCTATTTGCAGCAGCTCAGCGGGATGTCAATAAAGAATAATTTGGTTGAACCACAGATCTGCCCTGAGGTTTAACCACCATTTTATTGTCCTTTCCATTAGATATCTGAGACGAACTCAGCTAAGCACTGATTCTTCAAATGGAACGGAATGGAAACTTTTCCCACCAAAAATAGTCCCTTGGATTTGTTTCCTGGCAGGGATGGACTGAAGTGATTATTGCTTTCTTGACTGGATGGATGGAGAGAGGGAGAGAGAGGGAGAGAGAGGGATGGAGAGAGAGAGAGAGAGAGAGAGAGAGAGAGAGATAGAGAGAGAGAGAGAGAGAGAGAGAGAGATGGAGAGAGGGAGAGAGGGAGAGAGGGAGAGAGGGAGAGAGAGAGAGAGAGAGAGAGAGAGAGAATGCTCTGGTCTGGTGTTTTGGAGAGAAAGGAACTAACTAAAGGTATTGGTATTTGCTCGGTTCAGCTCAGGCTAGTTTCTTGTCTGAATGAGTTGAAATATTGAGAGTGGAGAATGACACTAAACCTGTCTGAATGAGATGAAATATTGAGAGTGGAGAATGACACTAAACCTGTCTGAATGAGTTGAAATATTGAGAGTGGAGAATGACACTAAACCTGTCTGAATGAGTTGAAATATTGAGAGTGGAGAATGACACTAAAGCTGTCTGAATGAGTTGAAATATTGAGAGTGGAGAATGACACTAAACCTGTCTGAATGAGTTGAAATATTGAGAGTGGAGAATGACACTAAACCTGTCTGAATGAGTTGAAATATTGAGAGTGGAGAATGGCTCTAAACCTGTCTGAATGAGTTGAAATATTGAGAGTGGAGAATGGCTCTAGACCTGTCTGAATGAGTTGATTTGCAGAGGGTGGAGGGTGGAGGGTGTAGGTGGAGGTGGAGGGTGGAGGTGGAGGTGGAGGGTGGAGGTGGAGGGTGGAGGTGGAGGGTGGGGGTGGAGGTGTAGGGTGGAGGTGGAGGGTGGGGGTGGAGGGTGGAGGTGGAGGTGGAGGTGTAGGTGGAGGTGTAGGTGGAGGGTGGAGGTGGACGTGGAGGTGGAGGGTGGAGGTGGAGGTGGAGGTGGAGGTGGAGGGTGGAGGTGGAGGGTGGAGGTGGAGGGTGGAGGTGGAGGGTGGAGGTGGAGGTGGAGGGTGGAGGGTGAAGGTGGAGGTGGAGGGTGGAGGTGGAGGTGGAGGGTGGAGGTGGAGGTGGAAGGTGGAGGGTGGAGGTGGAGGGTGGAGGGTGGGGGTGGAGGGTGGAGGGTGGAGGTGTAGGGTGGAGGGTGGAGGTGGAGGGTGGAGGTGGAGGGTGGAGGGTGGGGGTGGAGGGTGGAGGGTGGAGGTGGAGGGTGGAGGTGGAGGGTGGAGGGTGGAGGGTGGAGGTGGAGGGTGGAGTGGAGGGTGGAGGGTGGAGGGTGAAGTTGGGAGAAACAGAACGAAAGACTGCATGCTTTGTGTGTGTATTTTTGGGCCCTCTGATGAATAGTGAATAGAAACCTGTGTGTGTGTGTGTGTGTGTCTCCAGCTGTGTAAGGCTCTAAGCACAGACCGGTCATTGACATCTACAGCAGGACAGCTGTTTGTTCTTCCTTGGGTCTCTCTCTCTCTCTCTCTCTCTCTCTCTCTCTCTCTCTCTCTCTCTCTCTCTCTCAATTCGCATGACGTAACAATGTACATATTGCCAAAGCTTATTTTGGATATCGTATCTTTCTCTCTCTGTCTCTGTCCCTCTCTTGTCCTCTCCTTCTTTCCCCTCCTCCAGTGTGCCAGGCAGTCTTCTCCTCTGTCCTCAGTGTCCTGATAAACGTCTGATCAGCAGCAGTATGATCAGTATAATCACATTTCTCCTGTTTAGACAGAGACACACACACACACACACACACACACACACACACACACACACACACACACACACACACACACACACACACACACACACACACACACACACACACACACACACACACACACACACACACACACACACACACTCTCTCTCTTTCTCTCAGGCCCTCTGATTACTGTGTCGCAGAGAGAAAAGGAAGTTGTCTGACTGTAGCTCCAGTGAACTGACTGTCACGCACCACTTCCTGTCTCCACTCTGTTAACCTAATGTAGCAGGCGTTAAAACGAACTCCTGAACGGGGTCGGACAACTGGAGAACAGCCCACCTCAGGGTCCAATAGATTCTGTTCAGTATCAGGGTGGGTCTACTGTTCAGTATCAGGGTGGGTCCACTGTTCAGTATCAGGGTGGGTCCACTGTTCAGTATCAGGGTGGGTCCACTGTTCAGTATCAGGGTGGGTCTACTGTTCAGTATCAGGGTGGGTCCACTGTTCAGTATCAGGGTGGGTCCACTGTATCAGGGTGGGTCCACTGTTCAGTATCAGGGTGGGTCCACTGTTCAGTATCAGGGTGGGTCCACTGTTCAGTATCAGGGTGGGTCTACTGTTCAGTATCAGGGTGGGTCCACTGTTCTGTATCAGGGTGGGTCCACTGTTCAGTATCAGGGTGGGTCCACTGTTCAGTATCAGGGTGGGTCTACTGTTCAGTATCAGGGTGGGTCCACTGTTCAGTATCAGGGTGGGTCCACTGTTCAGTATCAGGGTGGGTCCACTGTTCAGTATCAGGGTGGGTCCACTGTATCAGGGTGGGTCCACTGTTCAGTATCAGGGTGGGTCCACTGTTCAGTATCAGGGTGGGTCTACTGTTCAATATCAGGGTGGGTCCACTGTATCAGGGTGGGTCCACTGTTCAGTATCAGGGTGGGTCCACTGTTCAGTATCAGGGTGGGTCCACTGTTCAGTATCAGGGTGGGTCTACTGTTCAGTATCAGGGTGGGTCTACTGTTCAGTATCAGGGTGGGTCCACTGTTCAGTATCAGGGTGGGTCCACTGTTCAGTATCAGGGTGGGTCCACTGTTCAGTATCAGGGTGGGTCCACTGTTCAGTATCAGGGTGGGTCCACTGTTCAGTATCAGGGTGGGTCCACTGTTCAGTATCAGGGTGGGTCCACTGTTCAGTATCAGGGTGGGTCCACTGTTCAGTATCAGGGTGGGTCCACTGTTCAGTATCAGGGTGGGTCCACTGTTCAGTATCAGGGTGGGTCTACTGTTCAGTATCAGGGTGGGTCTACTGTTCAGTATCAGGGTGGGTCCACTGTTCAGTATCAGGGTGGGTCCACTGTTCAGTATCAGGGTGGGTCTACTGTTCAATATCAGGGTGGGTCCACTGTATCAGGGTGGGTCTACTGTTCAGTATCAGGGTGGGTCTACTGTTCAGTATCAGGGTGGGTCCACTGTTCAGTATCAGGGTGGGTCCACTGTTCAGTATCAGGGTGGGTCCACTGTATCAGGGTGGGTCCACTGTTCAGTATCAGGGTGGTTCCACTGTTCAGTATCAGGGTGGGTCCACTGTTCAGTATCAGGGTGGGTCCACTGTATCAGGGTGGGTCCACTGTTCAGTATCAGGGTGGTTCCACTGTTCAGTATCAGGGTGGGTCCACTGTTCAGTATCAGGGTGGGTCCACTGTTCAGTATCAGGGTGGGTCTACTGTTCTGTATCAGGGTGGGTCCACTGTATCAGGGTGGGTCCACTGTTCTGTATCAGGGTGGGTCCACTGTTCAGTATCAGGGTGGGTCTACTGTTCAGTATCAGGGTGGGTCCACTGTTCAGTATCAGGGTGGGTCCACTGTTCAGTATCAGGGTGGGTCTACTGTTCAGTATCAGGGTGGGTCCACTGTTCAGTATCAGGGTGGGTCCACTGTTCAGTATCAGGGTGGGTCCACTGTTCAGTATCAGGGTGGTTCCACTGTTCAGTATCAGGGTGGGTCTACTGTTCAGTATCAGGGTGGGTCTACTGTTCAGTATCAGGGTGGGTCTACTGTTCAGTATCAGGGTGGGTCCACTGTTCAGTATCAGGGTGGGTCCACTGTTCAGTATCAGGGTGGGTCCACTGTTCAGTATCAGGGTGGTTCCACTGTTCAGTATCAGGGTGGGTCTACTGTTCAGTATCAGGGTGGGTCCACTGTTCAGTATCAGGGTGGGTCTACTGTTCAGTATCAGGGTGGGTCTACTGTTCAGTATCAGGGTGGGTCCACTGTTCAGTATCAGGGTGGGTCCACTGTTCAGTATCAGGGTGGGTCTACTGTTCAGTATCAGGGTGGGTCCACTGTATCAGGGTGGGTCTACTGTTCAGTATCAGGATGGGTCCACTGTTCAGTATCAGGGTGGGTCCACTGTTCAGTATCAGGGTGGGTCCACTGTTCAGTATCAGGGTGGGTCCACTGTTCAGTATCAGGGTGGGTCCACTGTTCAGTATCAGGGTGGGTCCACTGTTCAGTATCAGGGTGGGTCCACTGTTCAGTATCAGGGTGGGTCCACTGTTCAGTATCAGGGTGGGTCCACTGTTCAGTATCAGGGTGGGTCCACTGTTCTGTTTCCAGTAGCCAGGCTTCCCCCCCAAAATCAAAGTGAATGAAACAGCGCCCCTCTGTGTCTCAGTATGGGTAGAGTATCTATCTGATGCTGTCTGGTCAAACAGCGCCCCTCTGTGTCTCAGTATGGGTAGAGTATCTATCTGATGCTGTCTGGTCAAACAGGGCCCCTCTGTGTCTCAGTATGGGTAGAGTATCTATCTGATGCTGTCTGGTCAAACAGTGCCCCTCTGTGTCTCAGTATGGGTAGAGTATCTATCTGATGCTGTCTGGTCAAACAGGGCCCCTCTGTGTCTCAGTATGGGTAGAGTATCTATCTGATGCTGTCTGGTCAAACAGGGCCCCTCTGTGTCTCAGTATGGGTAGAGTATCTATCTGATGCTGTCTGGTCAAACAGTGCCCCTCTGTGTCTCAGTATGGGTAGAGTATCTATCTGATGCTGTCTGGTCAAACAGGGCCCCTCTGTGTCTCAGTATGGGTAGAGTATCTATCTGATGCTGTCTGGTCAAACAGCGCCCCTCTGTGTCTCAGTATGGGTAGAGTATCTATCTGATGCTGTCTGGTCAAACAGCTCCCCTCTGTGTCTTAGTATGGGTAGAGTATTTATCTGATGCTGTCTGGTCAAACAGCGCCCCTCTGTGTCTCAGTATGGGTAGAGTATCTATCTGATGCTGTCTGGTCAAACAGGGCCCCTCTGTGTCTCAGTATTTGGTAGAGTATCTATCTGATGCTGTCTGGTCAAACAGCGCCCCTCTGTGTCTCAGTATGGGTAGAGTATCTATCTGATGCTGTCTGGTCAAACAGGGCCCCTCTGTGTCTCAGTATGGGTAGAGTATCTATCTGATGCTGTCTGGTCAAACAGCGCCCCTCTGTGTCTCAGTATGGGTAGAGTATCTATCTGATGCTGTCTGGTCAAACAGGGCCCCTCTGTGTCTCAGTATGGGTAGAGTATCTATCTGATGCTGTCTGGTCAAACAGGGCCCCTCTGTGTCTCAGTATGGGTAGAGTATCTATCTGATGCTGTCTGGTCAAACAGCGCCCCTCTGTGTCTCAGTATGGGTAGAGTATCTATCTGATGCTGTCTGGTCAAACAGGGCCCCTCTGTGTCTCAGTATGGGTAGAGTATCTATCTGATGCTGTCTGGTCAAACAGCGCCCCTCTGTGTCTCAGTATGGGTAGAGTATCTATCTGATGCTGTCTGGTCAAACAGGGCCCCTCTGTGTCTCAGTATGGGTAGAGTATCTATCTGATGCTGTCTGGTCAAACAGGGCCCCTCTGTGTCTCAGTATGGGTAGAGTATCTATCTGATGCTGTCTGGTCAAACAGGGCCCCTCTGTGTCTCAGTATGGGTAGAGTATCTATCTGATGCTGTCTGGTCAAACAGCTCCCCTCTGTGTCTCAGTATTGGTAGAGTATCTATCTGATGATGTCTGGTCAAACAGGGCCCCTCTGTGTCTTAGTATGGGTAGAGTGTTTATCTGATGCTGTCTGGTCAAACAGCTCCCCTCTGTGTCTCAGTATGGGTAGAGTGTTTATCTGATGCTGTCTGGTCAAACAGCTCCCCTCTGTGTCTCAGTATGGGTAGAGTATCTATCTGATGCTGTCTGGTCAAACAGCGCCCCTCTGTGTCTCAGTATGGGTAGAGTATCTATCTGATGCTGTCTGGTCAAACAGCGCCCCTCTGTGTCTCAGTATGGGTAGAGTATCTATCTGATGCTGTCTGGTCAAACAGCTCCCCTCTGTGTCTCAGTATGGGTAGAGTATCTATCTGATGCTGTCTGGTCAAACAGGGCCCCTCTGTGTCTCAGTATGCGTAGAGTATCTATCTGATGCTGTCTGGTCAAAAAGAGTATGACATTGTTGCCTCCCGTAACATTGAATGCAAAGGGAAGCCAGCGAGCATTTGGCATCATTTAGTTGTCTAAGCAGAGGTTATTAGATGATGTTGAAATGTTGAAGTTGAAAAGATGCTGGAATAGTGGAGGCAGCTTCTGTTTTCTTTGCGGCTAGCGGTAACTCTCCGTGGTTCTACATCTATAGTTGTTTAGTCGTCAGAAAATGTCGGCAACATAACCTTGCTGTAGGTCATGCAGATGTCTGTTATGTTTTGTGGACTTCACCAGACAGATGTTGCTTTCACGGGGTTTTGTGATAAAAACAAAATGTGTTGTTGAATTTATTCTGCCGCTGTGTCTTGTTGTGGTCTCGGCCTGTGTGGTCTCGCTGTGTGGGCTTGTGGTCTCGGCCTGTAGGCCAATATATCACGGTGTCGAGGCCTATGAACTAACAGGTGACAGAGCAAACAACACCAGTATCACTAGTTACAACACATAGGATGTAATATGGATTGGTTTCCCCGGTGATTTTACCCACGCACCTCTACTGTGTTCAAATAAAGTGCATTCGGAAAGTATTCAGACCCTTGACTTTTCCCACATTTTGTTACGTTACAGCCTTATTGTAAAATGAAAACATAAATAGATAGGTCTACTGTAGGGGTGTTAGTACTAGTGAGGGTTGGGAGGGTAGGCTACAGTCATGGTCTACTGTAGGGGTGTTAGTACTAGTGAGGGTTGGGAGGGTAGGCTACAGTCATGGTCTACTGTAGGGGTGTTAGTACTAGTGAGGGTTGGGAGGGTAGGCTACAGTCATGGTCTACTGTAGGGGTGTTAGTACTAGTGAGGGTTGGGAGGGTAGGCTACAGTCATGGTCTACTGTAGGGGTGTTAGTACTAGTGAGGGTTGGGAGGGTAGGCTACAGTCATGGTCTACTGTAGGGGTGTTAGTACTAGTGAGGGTTGGGAGGGTAGGCTACAGTCATGGTCTACTGTAGGGGTGTTAGTACTAGTGAGGGTTGGGAGGGTAGGCTACAGTCATGGTCTACTGTAGGGGTGTTAGTACTAGTGAGGGTTGGGAGGGTAGGCTACAGTCATGGTCTACTGTAGGGGTGTTAGTACTAGTGAGGGTTGGGAGGGTAGGCTACAGTCATGGTCTACTGTAGGGGTGTTAGTACTAGTGAGGGTTGGGAGGGTAGACTACAGTCATGGTCTACTGTAGGGGTGTTAGTACTAGTGAGGGTTGGGAGGGTAGGCTACAGTCATGGTCTACTGTAGGGGTGTTAGTACTAGTGAGGGTTGGGAGGGTAGGCTACAGTCATGGTCTACTGTAGGGGTGTTAGTACTAGTGAGGGTTGGGAGGGTAGGCTACAGTCATGGTCTACTGTAGGGGTGTTAGTACTAGTGAGGGTTGGGAGGGTAGGCTACAGTCATGGTCTACTGTAGGGGTGTTAGTACTAGTGAGGGTTGGGAGGGTAGGCTACAGTCATGGTCTACTGTAGGGGTGTTAGTACTAGTGAGGGTTGGGAGGGTAGGCTACAGTCATGGTCTACTGTAGGGGTGTTAGTACTAGTGAGGGTTGGGAGGGTAGGCTACAGTCATGGTCTACTGTAGGGGTGTTAGTACTAGTGAGGGTTGGGAGGGTAGGCTACAGTCATGGTCTACTGTAGGGGTGTTAGTACTAGTGAGGGTTGGGAGGGTAGACTACAGTCATGGTCTACTGTAGGGGTGTTAGTACTAGTGAGGGTTGGGAGGGTAGGCTACAGTCATGGTCTACTGTAGGGGTGTTAGTACTAGTGAGGGTTGGGAGGGTAGGCTACAGTCATGGTCTACTGTAGGGGTGTTAGTACTAGTGAGGGTTGGGAGGGTAGGCTACAGTCATGGTCTACTGTAGGGGTGTTAGTACTAGTGAGGGTTGGGAGGGTAGACTACAGTCATGGTCTACTGTAGGGGTGTTAGTACTAGTGAGGGTTGGGAGGGTAGGCTACAGTCATGGTCTACTGTAGGGGTGTTAGTACTAGTGAGGGTTGGGAGGGTAGGCTACAGTCATGGTCTACTGTAGGGGTGTTAGTACTAGTGAGGGTTGGGAGGGTAGGCTACAGTCATGGTCTACTGTAGGGGTGTTAGTACTAGTGAGGGTTGGGAGGGTAGGCTACAGTCATGGTCTACTGTAGGGGTGTTAGTACTAGTGAGGGTTGGGAGGGTAGACTACAGTCATGGTCTACTGTAGGGGTGTTAGTACTAGTGAGGGTTGGGAGGGTAGGCTACAGTCATGGTCTACTGTAGGGGTGTTAGTACTAGTGAGGGTTGGGAGGGTAGGCTACAGTCATGGTCTACTGTAGGGGTGTTAGTACTAGTGAGGGTTGGGAGGGTAGGCTACAGTCATGGTCTACTGTAGGGGTGTTAGTACTAGTGAGGGTTGGGAGGGTAGGCTACAGTCATGGTCTACTGTAGGGGTGTTAGTACTAGTGAGGGTTGGGAGGGTAGGCTACAGTCATGGTCTACTGTAGGGGTGTTAGTACTAGTGAGGGTTGGGAGGGTAGACTACAGTCATGGTCTACTGTAGGGGTGTTAGTACTAGTGAGGGTTGGGAGGGTAGGCTACAGTCATGGTCTACTGTAGGGGTGTTAGTACTAGTGAGGGTTGGGAGGGTAGGCTACAGTCATGGTCTACTGTAGGGGTGTTAGTACTAGTGAGGGTTGGGAGGGTAGGCTACAGTCATGGTCTACTGTAGGGGTGTTAGTACTAGTGAGGGTTGGGAGGGTAGGCTACAGTCATGGTCTACTGTAGGGGTGTTAGTACTAGTGAGGGTTGGGAGGGTAGGCTACAGTCATGGTCTACTGTAGGGGTGTTAGTACTAGTGAGGGTTGGGAGGGTAGGCTACAGTCATGGTCTACTGTAGGGGTGTTAGTACTAGTGAGGGTTGGGAGGGTAGGCTACAGTCATGGTCTACTGTAGGGGTGTTAGTACTAGTGAGGGTTAGGAGGGTAGGCTACAGTCATGGTCTACTGTAGGGGTGTTAGTACTAGTGAGGGTTGGGAGGGTAGGCTACAGTCATGGTCTACTGTAGGGGTGTTAGTACTAGTGAGGGTTGGGAGGGTAGGCTACAGTCATGGTCTACTGTAGGGGTGTTAGTACTAGTGAGGGTTGGGAGGGTAGGCTACAGTCATGGTCTACTGTAGGGGTGTTAGTACTAGTGAGGGTTGGGAGGGTAGACTACAGTCATGGTCTACTGTAGGGGTGTTAGTACTAGTGAGGGTTGGGAGGGTAGGCTACAGTCATGGTCTACTGTAGGGGTGTTAGTACTAGTGAGGGTTGGGAGGGTAGGCTACAGTCATGGTCTACTGTAGGGGTGTTAGTACTAGTGAGGGTTGGGAGGGTAGGCTACAGTCATGGTCTACTGTAGGGGTGTTAGTACTAGTGAGGGTTGGGAGGGTAGGCTACAGTCATGGTCTACTGTAGGGGTGTTAGTACTAGTGAGGGTTGGGAGGGTAGACTACAGTCATGGTCTACTGTAGTGGTGTTAGTACTAGTGAGGGTTGGGAGGGTAGGCTACAGTCATGGTCTACTGTAGGGGTGTTAGTACTAGTGAGGGTTGGGAGGGTAGACTACAGTCATGGTCTACTGTAGGGGTGTTAGTACTAGTGAGGGTTGGGAGGGTAGGCTACAGTCATGGTCTACTGTAGGGGTGTTAGTACTAGTGAGGGTTGGGAGGGTAGGCTACAGTCATGGTCTACTGTAGGGGTGTTAGTACTAGTGAGGGTTGGGTGGGTAGACTACAGTCATGGTCTACTGTAGGGGTGTTAGTACTAGTGAGGGTTGGGAGGGTAGGCTACAGTCATGGTCTACTGTAGGGGTGTTAGTACTAGTGAGGGTTGGGAGGGTAGGCTACAGTCATGGTCTACTGTAGGGGTGTTAGTACTAGTGAGGGTTAGGAGGGTAGGCTACAGTCATGGTCTACTGTAGGGGTGTTAGTACTAGTGAGGGTTAGGAGGGTAGGCTACAGTCATGGTCTACTGTAGGGGTGTTAGTACTAGTGAGGGTTGGGAGGGTAGGCTACAGTCATGGTCTACTGTAGGGGTGTTAGTACTAGTGAGGGTTGGGAGGGTAGGCTACAGTCATGGTCTACTGTAGGGGTGTTAGTACTAGTGAGGGTTGGGAGGGTAGGCTACAGTCATGGTCTACTGTAGGGGTGTTAGTACTAGTGAGGGTTAGGAGGGTAGACTACAGTCATGGTCTACTGTAGGGGTGTTAGTACTAGTGAGGGTTGGGAGGGTAGACTACAGTCATGGTCTACTGTAGGGGTGTTAGTACTAGTGAGGGTTGGGAGGGTAGACTACAGTCATGGTCTACTGTAGGGGTGTTAGTACTAGTGAGGGTTGGGAGGGTAGGCTACAGTCATGGTCTACTGTAGGGGTGTTAGTACTAGTGAGGGTTGGGAGGGTAGGCTACAGTCATGGTCTACTGTAGGGGTGTTAGTACTAGTGAGGGTTGGGAGGGTAGGCTACAGTCATGGTCTACTGTAGGGGTGTTAGTACTAGTGAGGGTTGGGAGGGTAGGCTACAGTCATGGTCTACTGTAGGGGTGTTAGTACTAGTGAGGGTTGGGAGGGTAGGCTACAGTCATGGTCTACTGTAGGGGTGTTAGTACTAGTGAGGGTTGGGAGGGTAGACTACAGTCATGGTCTACTGTAGGGGTGTTAGTACTAGTGAGGGTTGGGAGGGTAGGCTACAGTCATGGTCTACTGTAGGGGTGTTAGTACTAGTGAGGGTTGGGAGGGTAGGCTACAGTCATGGTCTACTGTAGGGGTGTTAGTACTAGTGAGGGTTGGGAGGGTAGGCTACAGTCATGGTCTACTGTAGGGGTGTTAGTACTAGTGAGGGTTGGGAGGGTAGACTACAGTCATGGTCTACTGTAGGGGTGTTAGTACTAGTGAGGGTTGGGAGGGTAGGCTACAGTCATGGTCTACTGTAGGGGTGTTAGTACTAGTGAGGGTTGGGAGGGTAGGCTACAGTCATGGTCTACTGTAGGGGTGTTAGTACTAGTGAGGGTTGGGAGGGTAGGCTACAGTCATGGTCTACTGTAGGGGTGTTAGTACTAGTGAGGGTTGGGAGGGTAGGCTACAGTCATGGTCTACTGTAGGGGTGTTAGTACTAGTGAGGGTTGGGAGGGTAGGCTACAGTCATGGTCTACTGTAGGGGTGTTAGTACTAGTGAGGGTTGGGAGGGTAGGCTACAGTCATGGTCTACTGTAGGGGTGTTAGTACTAGTGAGGGTTGGGAGGGTAGGCTACAGTCATGGTCTACTGTAGGGGTGTTAGTACTAGTGAGGGTTGGGAGGGTAGGCTACAGTCATGGTCTACTGTAGGGGTGTTAGTACTAGTGAGGGTTGGGAGGGTAGGCTACAGTCATGGTCTACTGTAGGGGTGTTAGTACTAGTGAGGGTTGGGAGGGTAGGCTACAGTCATGGTCTACTGTAGGGGTGTTAGTACTAGTGAGGGTTGGGAGGGTAGACTACAGTCATGGTCTACTGTAGGGGTGTTAGTACTAGTGAGGGTTGGGAGGGTAGGCTACAGTCATGGTCTACTGTAGGGGTGTTAGTACTAGTGAGGGTTGGGAGGGTAGGCTACAGTCATGGTCTACTGTAGGGGTGTTAGTACTAGTGAGGGTTGGGAGGGTAGGCTACAGTCATGGTCTACTGTAGGGGTGTTAGTACTAGTGAGGGTTGGGAGGGTAGGCTACAGTCATGGTCTACTGTAGGGGTGTTAGTACTAGTGAGGGTTGGGAGGGTAGACTACAGTCATGGTCTACTGTAGTGGTGTTAGTACTAGTGAGGGTTGGGAGGGTAGGCTACAGTCATGGTCTACTGTAGGGGTGTTAGTACTAGTGAGGGTTGGGAGGGTAGACTACAGTCATGGTCTACTGTAGGGGTGTTAGTACTAGTGAGGGTTGGGAGGGTAGACTACAGTCATGGTCTACTGTAGGGGTGTTAGTACTAGTGAGGGTTGGGAGGGTAGGCTACAGTCATGGTCTACTGTAGGGGTGTTAGTACTAGTGAGGGTTAGGAGGGTAGGCTACAGTCATGGTCTACTGTAGGGGTGTTAGTACTAGTGAGGGTTGGGAGGGTAGGCTACAGTCATGGTCTACTGTAGGGGTGTTAGTACTAGTGAGGGTTGGGAGGGTAGGCTACAGTCATGGTCTACTGTAGGGGTGTTAGTACTAGTGAGGGTTGGGAGGGTAGGCTACAGTCATGGTCTACTGTAGGGGTGTTAGTACTAGTGAGGGTTGGGAGGGTAGGCTACAGTCATGGTCTACTGTAGGGGTGTTAGTACTAGTGAGGGTTGGGAGGGTAGGCTACAGTCATGGTCTACTGTAGGGGTGTTAGTACTAGTGAGGGTTGGGAGGGTAGGCTACAGTCATGGTCTACTGTAGGGGTGTTAGTACTAGTGAGGGTTGGGAGGGTAGGCTACAGTCATGGTCTACTGTAGGGGTGTTAGTACTAGTGAGGGTTGGGAGGGTAGGCTACAGTCATGGTCTACTGTAGGGGTGTTAGTACTAGTGAGGGTTGGGAGGGTAGGCTACAGTCATGGTCTACTGTAGGGGTGTTAGTACTAGTGAGGGTTGGGAGGGTAGGCTACAGTCATGGTCTACTGTAGGGGTGTTAGTACTAGTGAGGGTTGGGAGGGTAGGCTACAGTCATGGTCTACTGTAGGGGTGTTAGTACTAGTGAGGGTTGGGAGGGTAGACTACAGTCATGGTCTACTGTAGGGGTGTTAGTACTAGTGAGGGTTGGGAGGGTAGGCTACAGTCATGGTCTACTGTAGGGGTGTTAGTACTAGTGAGGGTTGGGAGGGTAGGCTACAGTCATGGTCTACTGTAGGGGTGTTAGTACTAGTGAGGGTTGGGAGGGTAGACTACAGTCATGGTCTACTGTAGGGGTGTTAGTACTAGTGAGGGTTGGGAGGGTAGGCTACAGTCATGGTCTACTGTAGGGGTGTTAGTACTAGTGAGGGTTGGGAGGGTAGGCTACAGTCATGGTCTACTGTAGGGGTGTTAGTACTAGTGAGGGTTGGGAGGGTAGGCTACAGTCATGGTCTACTGTAGGGGTGTTAGTACTAGTGAGGGTTAGGAGGGTAGGCTACAGTCATGGTCTACTGTAGGGGTGTTAGTACTAGTGAGGGTTGGGAGGGTAGGCTACAGTCATGGTCTACTGTAGGGGTGTTAGTACTAGTGAGGGTTGGGAGGGTAGGCTACAGTCATGGTCTACTGTAGGGGTGTTAGTACTAGTGAGGGTTGGGAGGGTAGGCTACAGTCATGGTCTACTGTAGGGGTGTTAGTACTAGTGAGGGTTGGGAGGGTAGGCTACAGTCATGGTCTACTGTAGGGGTGTTAGTACTAGTGAGGGTTGGGAGGGTAGGCTACAGTCATGGTCTACTGTAGGGGTGTTAGTACTAGTGAGGGTTGGGAGGGTAGGCTACAGTCATGGTCTACTGTAGGGGTGTTAGTACTAGTGAGGGTTGGGAGGGTAGGCTACAGTCATGGTCTACTGTAGGAGTGTTAGTACTAGTGAGGGTTGGGAGGGTAGGCTACAGTCATGGTCTACTGTAGGGGTGTTAGTACTAGTGAGGGTTGGGAGGGTAGACTACAGTCATGGTCTACTGTAGGGGTGTTAGTACTAGTGAGGGTTGGGAGGGTAGGCTACAGTCATGGTCTACTGTAGGGGTGTTAGTACTAGTGAGGGTTGGGAGGGTAGGCTACAGTCATGGTCTACTGTAGGGGTGTTAGTACTAGTGAGGGTTGGGAGGGTAGGCTACAGTCATGGTCTACTGTAGGGGTGTTAGTACTAGTGAGGGTTGGGAGGGTAGGCTACAGTCATGGTCTACTGTAGGGGTGTTAGTACTAGTGAGGGTTGGGAGGGTAGGCTACAGTCATGGTCTACTGTAGGGGTGTTAGTACTAGTGAGGGTTGGGAGGGTAGACTACAGTCATGGTCTACTGTAGGGGTGTTAGTACTAGTGAGGGTTGGGAGGGTAGACTACAGTCATGGTCTACTGTAGGGGTGTTAGTACTAGTGAGGGTTGGGAGGGTAGGCTACAGTCATGGTCTACTGTAGGGGTGTTAGTACTAGTGAGGGTTGGGAGGGTAGGCTACAGTCATGGTCTACTGTAGGGGTGTTAGTACTAGTGAGGGTTGGGAGGGTAGGCTACAGTCATGGTCTACTGTAGGGGTGTTAGTACTAGTGAGGGTTGGGAGGGTAGACTACAGTCATGGTCTACTGTAGGGGTGTTAGTACTAGTGAGGGTTGGGAGGGTAGACTACAGTCATGGTCTACTGTAGGGGTGTTAGTACTAGTGAGGGTTGGGAGGGTAGGCTACAGTCATGGTCTACTGTAGGGGTGTTAGTACTAGTGAGGGTTGGGAGGGTAGGCTACAGTCATGGTCTACTGTAGGGGTGTTAGTACTAGTGAGGGTTGGGAGGGTAGGCTACAGTCATGGTCTACTGTAGGGGTGTTAGTACTAGTGAGGGTTGGGAGGGTAGGCTACAGTCATGGTCTACTGTAGGGGTGTTAGTACTAGTGAGGGTTGGGAGGGTAGGCTACAGTCATGGTCTACTGTAGGGGTGTTAGTACTAGTGAGGGTTGGGAGGGTAGGCTACAGTCATGGTCTACTGTAGGGGTGTTAGTACTAGTGAGGGTTGGGAGGGTAGGCTACAGTCATGGTCTACTGTAGGGGTGTTAGTACTAGTGAGGGTTGGGAGGGTAGGCTACAGTCATGGTCTACTGTAGGGGTGTTAGTACTAGTGAGGGTTGGGAGGGTAGGCTACAGTCATGGTCTACTGTAGGGGTGTTAGTACTAGTGAGGGTTGGGTGGGTAGACTACAGTCATGGTCTACTGTAGGGGTGTTAGTACTAGTGAGGGTTGGGAGGGTATTCTAGATCAAAACACTTCGGTAAACTGTTGGAATCTTAGAATAATACAATGATCATTTACATTTTATGGTTGGAATTAGAGGTCGACCGATTATGATTTTTTCAAAGTCTAATGATTATTGGAGGACCAAAAAAAGCCGATACCGATTAATCGGCCGATTTTCATATATGTATTTGTAATAATGACAATCACAACAATACTGAATGAACAATGAAAACTTTTATTTTAACGTAGTGTAACGACCCTGGGTTTATAAGCGCGGAAATGGACTCTGCCGTTCGAGCATGCTTTTGCGGCACAGTCGATAGCGCGCCGGACCTCGGGCTCGAAGGTCGAGGGTTCGAGACCCGCTCCCGGACCTCGGGCTAGAAGGTCGAGGGTTCGAGACCCGCTCCCTGCCTGTTTCATTACAATAATGTAATACATCATTAAAATAAATGTAGCCTCAAATAAATAATGAAACATGTTCAATTTGGTTTAAATAATGCAAAAGCACAGTGTTGGAGAAGAAAGTAAAAGTGCAATATGTGCCATGTAAAAAAAGCTAACGTTTAAGTTCCTTGTTCAGAACTGTCACGCCCTGTCCTTAGAAAGCCGTTATATTTCTCTATTTGGTTTGGTCAGGGTGTGATTTGGGGTGGGCATTCTATGTTGTCTGTTTCTATGTTTTGGCCGGGTATGGTTCTCAATCAGGGACAGCTGTCTATCGTTGTCTCTGATTGGGAATCATACTTAGGCAGCCTTTTTTCCTTTGTAGTTAGTAGTTCCTGGGTAGTTATCTTTGTTAGTGACACTATGTGTTAACTATGTTATTATGTCTTAACTTTGCTTTTGTTAAATCATCCCCCGTTTGGCGAAGTTGAAGTAGGCTGTGATTCGAGGATAAATTAACAGGCGTCGCATTGATTATATGCAACGCAGGACAAGCTAGTTAACCTCGTGATATCATCAACCATGTGTAGTTAACTAGTGATTATGTGAAGATTGATTGTTTTTTATAAGGTAAGTTTAATGCTAGCTAGCAACTTACCTTGGCTCCTTGCTGCACTCGTGTAACAGGTGGTCAGCCTGCCACGCAGTCTCCTCGTGGATTGCAATGTTACACAAACAAATAGTTCAATATAGAAAACGTGGATTTATATGAAGAAGCAAAGTAGAAAACTGCATCGTCCCTGACTGTAAGGCTGTACCCTGACTGTAAGGCTGTACCCTGACTGTAAGGCTGTACCCTGACTGTAAGGCTGCACCCTGACTGTAAGGCTGTATCCTGACTGTAAGGCTGTATCCTGACTGTAAGGCTGTACCCTGACTGTAAGGCTGTACCCTGACTGTAAGGCTGTCCCCTGACTGTAAGGCTGTACCCTGACTGTAAGGCTGTCCCCTGACTGTAAGGCTGTACCCTGACTGTAAGGCTGTACCCTGACTGTAAGGCTGTACCCTGACTGTAAGGCTGTACCCTGACTGTAAGGCTGCACCCTGACTGTAAGGCTGTATCCTGACTGTAAGGCTGTATCCTGACTGTAAGGCTGTACCCTGACTGTAAGGCTGTACCCTGACTGTAAGGCTGTCCCCTGACTGTAAGGCTGTACCCTGACTGTAAGGCTGTCCCCTGACTGTAAGGCTGTACCCTGACTGTAAGGCTGTACCCTGACTGTAAGGCTGTCCCCTGACTGTAAGGCTGTCCCCTGACTGTAAGGCTGTACCCTGACTGTAAGGCTGTACCCTGACTGTGAGGCTGTACCCGGACTGTAAGGCTGTACCCTGACTGTAAGGCTGTACCCTGACTGTAAGGCTGGACCCTGACTGTGAGGCTGGACCCTGACTGTAAGGCTGTACCCTGACTGTAAGGCTGTACCCTGACTGTAAGGCTGTCCCCTGACTGTAAGGCTGTACCCTGACTGTAAGGCTGTACCCTGACTGTAAGGCTCTACCCTGACTGTAAGGCTGTACCCTGACTGTAAGGCTGTACCCTGCCTGTAAGGCTGGACCCTGACTGTGAGGCTGGACCCTGACTGTGAGGCTGTACCCTGACTGTGAGGCTGTACCCTGACTGTAAGGCTGTACCCTGACTGTGAGGCTGTACCCTGACTGTGAGGCTGTACCCTGACTGTGAGGCTGTTCCCTGACAGTAAGGCTGTCCCCTGACTGTAAGGCTGTACCCTGACTGTAAGGCTAGACCCTGACTGTGAGGCTGTACCCTGACTGTGAGGCTGTACCCTGACTGTAAGGCTGTACCCTGACTGTAAGGCTGTACCCTGACTGTAAGGCTGTACCCTGACTGTGAGGCTGTACCCTGACTGTAAGGCTGTACCCTGACTGTAAGGCTGTACCCTGACTGTAAGGCTGTACCCTGACTGTAAGGCTGGACCCTGACTGTAAGGCTGTACCCTGACTGTAAGGCTGTACCCTGACTGTGAGGCTGTACCCTGACTGTAAGGCTGTACCCTGACTGTGAGGCTGTACCCTGACTGTGAGGCTGTACCCTGACTGTAAGGCTGTATCCTGACTGTGAGGCTGTACCCTGACTGTGAGGCTGTACCCTGACTGTGAGGCTGTACCCTGACTGTAAGGCTGTACCCTGACTGTGAGGCTGTACCCTGACTGTGAGGCTGTACCCTGACTGTGAGGCTGTACCCTGACTGTGAGGCTGTACCCTGTACCCTGACTGTGAGGCTGTACCCTGACTGTAAGGCTGGCCCCTGACTGTAAAGCTGTACCCTGACTGTAAGGCTGTACCCTGACTGTATGTGGATAAAGTCTGAATAGTTTACGAAGGCGCTGTATATAACGGATAAGACTATAGACAGACACAATGGGTTTATTCATGATTCCTGTGGCCCATATTACTGGACGTCACCAGGCTCACACACACAAACTAGAGAGGCAAGACAGCCACAGGAAAAAGAGGAGAGAGAGAGAGGGAGCAGAGGAGGGAATGAGAGGAAGGAGAGGGAAGACAGCCACAGGAAAAAGAGGAGAGAGAGAGGGAGCAGAGGAGGGAATAAGAGGAAGGAGAGGCAAGACAGCCACAGGAAAAAGAGGAGAGAGAGAGAGGGAGCAGAGGAGGGAATGAGAGGAAGGAGAGGGAAGACAGCCACAGGAAAAAGAGGAGAGAGAGAGAGGGAGCAGAGGAGGGAATGAGAGGAAGGAGAGGGAAGACAGCCACAGGAAAAAGAGGAGAGAGAGGGAGCAGAGGAAGGAAGGAGAGGAAGGAGAAAGAAGAGTAAAGGAACAGGGAGAGAGGAATCCAGATGTGCAGGATGTCAGCGAGAGAGAGAGAAGGGACTGAGGTATGGAGAGAGAGAGAGAGAGAGAGCGAAGGAGAGAGAGAGAGAAGGGACTGAGGTATGGAGAGAGAGAGAGAGCGAAGGAGAGCGAGAGAGATGGGACTGAGGTATGGAGAGAGAGAGAGAGAGAGAGTGAAGGAGAGAGAGAGAGAGAGAGATGGGACTGAGATATGGAGAGAGAGATGGGACTGAGATATGGAGAGAGAGAGAGAGAGAGAGAGCGAGAGAGACTTAACAAACCACTAAATAGCTAACCCCCTACTCCTCTCCTTCTCTCTCACGCTGTTTATGCTCTTTCATTTTCTGACTTCTCCTCTCCACTCTTTTTCCTCATGACTCATTGTAGACAGAAACACATTTGAAAAAAATGTTGTTCTTGGGACCAAGTCAGTCACACAAAGTCAACAGCAGTAAAGAAAATGCTTACTGCCCGTTTGTACGAGCAAAGCATGTGGCTTTGAGTTGGTAGAAGCTCGACTAACTCGTTTATCCGCCATTCAATTTAGTGGACTATTCTATTAGTTGAGTGTGTCGTTTCATTAGGAACGTCTCTCGTTGTCCATCATTTCATTAGGAACGTCTCTCGTTGTCCATCATTTCATTAGGAACGTCTCTCGTTGTCCATCATTTCATTAGGAACGTCTCTCGTTGCCCATCATTTCATTAGGAACGTCTCTCGTTGTCCATCATTTCATTAGGAACGTCTCTCGTTGCCCATCATTTCATTAGGAACGTCTCTCGTTGTCCATCATTTCATTAGGAACGTCTCTCGTTGCCCATCATTTCATTAGGAACGTCTCTCGTTGCCCATCATGTCATTAGGAACGTCTCTCGTTGTCCATCATTTCATTAGGAACGTCTCTCGTTGTCCATCATTTCATTAGGAACGTCTCTCGTTGTCCATCATTTCATTAGGAACGTCTCTCGTTGTCCATCGTTTCATTAGGAACGTCTCTCGTTGTCCATCGTTTCATTAGGAACGTCTCTCGTTGCCCATCATTTCATTAGGAACGTCTCTCGTTGCCCATCATTTCATTAGGAACGTCTCTCGTTGTCCATCATTTCATTAGGAACGTCTCTCGTTGTCCATCGTTTCATTAGGAACGTCTCTCGTTGCCCATCGTTTCATTAGGAACGTCTCTCGTTGTCCATCGTTTCATTAGGAACGTCTCTCGTTGCCCATCGTTTCATTAGGAACGTCTCTCGTTGTCCATCGTTTCATTAGGAACGTCTCTCGTTGTCCATCGTTTCATTAGGAACGTCTCTCGTTGTCCATCATTTCATTAGGAACGTCTCTCGTTGTCCATCATTTCATTAGGAACGTCTCTCGTTGTCCATCATTTCATTAGGAACGTCTCTCGTTGCCCATCATTTCATTAGGAACGTCTCTCGTTGCCCATCATTTCATTAGGAACGTCTCTCGTTGTCCATCATTTTATTAGGAACGTCTCTCGTTGTCCATCATTTCATTAGGAACGTCTCTCGTTGTCCATCATTTCATTAGGAACGTCTCTCGTTGTCCATCATTTCATTAGGAACGTCTCTCGTTGTCCATCATTTCATTAGGAACGTCTCTCGTTGCCCATGATTTCATTAGGAACGTCTCTCGTTGCCCATCATTTCATTAGGAACGTCTCTCGTTGTCCATCATTTTATTAGGAACGTCTCTCGTTGTCCATCATTTCATTAGGAACGTCTCTCGTTGCCCATCATTTCATTAGGAACGTCTCTCGTTGTCCATCATTTCATTAGGAACGTCTCTCGTTGTCCATCATTTCATTAGGAACGTCTCTCGTTGTCCATCATTTCATTAGGAACGTCTCTCGTTGTCCATCATTTCATTAGGAACGTCTCTCGTTGTCCATCATTTCATTAGGAACGTCTCTCGTTGTCCATCGTTTCATTAGGAACGTCTCTCGTTGCCCATCGTTTCATTAGGAACGTCTCTCGTTGTCCATCGTTTCATTAGGAACGTCTCTCGTTGTCTATCATTTCATTAGGAACGTCTCTCGTTGTCCATCATTTCATTAGGAACGTCTCTCGTTGTCCATCATTTCATTAGGAACGTCTCTCGTTGCCCATCATTTCATTAGGAACGTCTCTCGTTGTCCATCATTTCATTAGGAACGTCTCTCGTTGTCCATCATTTCATTAGGAACGTCTCTCGTTGTCCATCATTTCATTAGGAACGTCTCTCGTTGTCCATCGTTTCATTAGGAACGTCTCTCGTTGCCCATCATTTCATTAGGAACGTCTCTCGTTGTCCATCATTTCATTAGGAACGTCTCTCGTTGTCCATCATTTCATTAGGAACGTCTCTCGTTGCCCATCGTTTCATTAGGAACGTCTCTCGTTGTCCATCATTTCATTAGGAACGTCTCTCGTTGTCCATCATTTCATTATGAACGTCTCTCGTTGTCCATCGTTTCATTATGAACGTCTCTCGTTGTCCATCGTTTCATTAGGAACGTCTCTCGTTGCCCATCATTTCATTAGGAACGTCTCTCGTTGTCCATCATTTCATTAGGAACGTCTCTCGTTGCCCATCATTTCATTAGGAACGTCTCTCGTTGTCCATCATTTCATTAGGAACGTCTCTCGTTGTCCATCATTTCATTAGGAACGTCTCTCGTTGTCCATCATTTCATTATGAACGTCTCTCGTTGTCCATCGTTTCATTATGAACGTCTCTCGTTGTCCATCATTTCATTAGGAACGTCTCTCGTTGCCCATCATTTCATTAGGAACGTCTCTCGTTGTCCATCATTTCATTAGGAACGTCTCTCGTTGTCCATCGTTTCATTAGGAACGTCTCTCGTTGCCCATCATTTCATTAGGAACGTCTCTCGTTGCCCATCGTTTCATTAGGAACGTCTCTCGTTGTCCATCGTTTCATTAGGAACGTCTCTCGTTGTCCATCGTTTCATTAGGAACGTCTCTCGTTGTCCATCATTTCATTAGGAACGTCTCTCGTTGCCCATCATTTCATTAGGAACGTCTCTCGTTGCCCATCATTTCATTAGGAACGTCTCTCGTTGCCCATCATTTCATTAGGAACGTCTCTCGTTGCCCATCGTTTCATTAGGAACGTCTCTCGTTGCCCATCATTTCATTAGGAACGTCTCTCGTTGCCCATCATTTCATTAGGAACGTCTCTCGTTGTCCATCGTTTCATTAGGAACGTCTCTCGTTGTCCATCATTTCATTATGAACGTCTCTCGTTGCCCATCATTTCATTAGGAACGTCTCTCGTTGTCCATCATTTCATTCGGAACGTCTCTCGTTGTCCATCATTTCATTAGGAACGTCTCTCGTTGTCCATCATTTCATTAGGAACGTCTCTCGTTGTTCATCATTTCATTAGGAACGTCTCTCGTTGCCCATCATTTCATTAGGAACGTCTCTCGTTGTCCATCATTTCATTAGGAACGTCTCTCGTTGTACATCATTTCATTAGGAACGTCTCTCTTTGTCCATCATTTCATTAGGAACGTCTCTCGTTGTCCATCATTTCATTAGGAACGTCTCTCGTTGTCCATCATTTCATTATGAACGTCTCTCGTTGCCCATCATGTCAATGTCTTGTATCCTTGTACTTGTGAAGCCAACATGTTGATACCAAGTAATAAAGTCTTTATTGGACTGGATAATGACCATAATAAAGTCTTTATTGGACTAGATAATGACCATAATAAAGTCTTTATTGGACTGGATAATGACTATAATACAGTCTTTATTGGACTGGATAATGACCATAATACAGTCTTTATTGGACTGGATAATGACCATAATACAGTCTTTATTGGACTGGATAATGACTATAATACAGTCTTTATTGGACTGGATAATGACCATAATACAGTCTTAATTGGACTGGATAATGACCATAATACAGTCTGTATTGGACTGGATAATGACCATAATAAAGTCTTTATTGGACTGGATAATGACCATAATACAGTCTTTATTGGACTGGATAATGACCATAATACAGTCTTTATTGGACTGGATAATGACCATAATACAGTCTTTATTGGACTGGATAATGACCATAATACAGTCTTTATTGGACTGGATAATGACTATAGTACAGTCTTTATTGG
>NC_092088.1:103852782-103885282 GCF_045679555.1 Salvelinus alpinus
ACTGTAGCCACATGATTCATATGATACAGGTACTGTAGTCACCTACAGATAGCTACTGTAGCTATATAACATCTCTCTCCTCTCTCTATACCTCACGTCCCTATATTCTCTCCATCTCTCCTCTCTCCATCTCTCTCCTCTCTCCATCCCTCTCCTCTCTCCATCCATCTCTTCTCTCCATCTCTCCTCTCTCCATCTCTCTCCTCTCTCCATCTCTCTCCTCTCTCCATCCCTCTCCTCTCTCCATCCATCTCCTCTCTCCATCCATCTCCTCTCTCCATCCCTCTCCTCTCTCAATCTCCCCTCTATCCATCTCTCTCCTCTCTCCATCTCTCTCCTCTCTCCATCCCTCTCCTCTCTCCATCCCTCTCCTCTCTCCATCTCTCCTCTGTATGTGTAATCTCTGTATGTGTAATCTCTGTATGTGTAATCTCCCCTCTCTCCATCTCTCTCCTCTCTCCATCCATCTCCTCTCTCCATCCCTCTCCTCTCTCAATCTCCCCTCTATCCATCTCTCTCCTCTCTCCATCCCTCTCCTCTCTCCATCTCTCTCCTCTCTCCATCTCTCCTCTGTATGTGTAATCTCTGTATGTGTAATCTCCCCTCTCTCCATCTCTCTCCTCTCTCCATCCATCTCCTCTCTCCATCTTTCTCCTCTCTCCATCCATCTCCTCTCTCCATCTCTCTCCTCTCTCCATCCATCTCCTCTCTCCATCTCTCTCCTCTCTCCATTATCACTCCTCTTTCCATCCATCTCCTCTATCCATCTCTCTCCTCTCTCCATCCCTCTCCTCTCTCCATCCATCTCTTCTCTCCATCTCTCCTCTCTCCATCTCTCTCCTCTCTCCATCTCTCTCCTCTCTCCATCCCTCTCCTCTCTCCATCCATCTCCTCTCTCCATCTCTCTCCTCTCTCCATCCCTCTCCTCTCTCCATCCCTCTCCTCTCTCCATCTCTCCTCTGTATGTGTAATCTCTGTATGTGTAATCTCTGTATGTGTAATCTCCCCTCTCTCCATCTCTCTCCTCTCTCCATCCATCTCCTCTCTCCATCCCTCTCCTCTCTCAATCTCCCCTCTATCCATCTCTCTCCTCTCTCCATCCCTCTCCTCTCTCCATCTCTCTCCTCTCTCCATCTCTCCTCTGTATGTGTAATCTCTGTATGTGTAATCTCCCATCTCTCCATCTCTCTCCTCTCTCCATCCATCTCCTCTCTCCATCTCTCTCCTCTCTCCATCCATCTCCTCTCTCCATCTCTCTCCTCTCTCCATTATCACTCCTCTTTCCATCCATCTCCTCTATCCATGTCTCTCCTCTCTCCATATCTCTCCTCTCTCCATCCCTCTCCTCTCTCCATATCTCTCCTCTCTCCATTCCCTTCCTCTCTCCATCCATCTCCTCTCTCCATCATCACTCCTCTCTCCATCCCTCTCCTCTATCCATGTCTCTCCTCTCTCCATATCTCTCCTTTCTCTATTCCCCTCCTCTCTCCATGCCATCTCAGATGTAATTCAACAGATCCAGAGTGAGGAACTGCAGTCTTTCGGGGTTGCAGGTGGAGAAGGGGGTGTTTCCAGCTCCGGAGGGGGTGTGTCAGTCCCCTCAGACAGCCCCGGGGCCCAGAAGAAAGGGGGCGTGGCCAGCAGCATGATGGACAGGATCAAATCCCCAGGAATGGTACGGAAATCCCTATCCATGAAGATGAAGAAACTCCCGGAACTCCGCCGTAAACTCAGCCTGCGCTCCTCGCGCTCCCATCGCCACGGGAAGGAGGGGACGGACCGAGGAGGAGGGGACGGAGGTGGAGAGGGGACATCGCCCCCAAACGTCCGTAAGGAGCAGTCCAACGAGGTGATCAGCAGGTACCACCTGGACACGTCGGCCCCGGCGAGACCACAACGACGCTCCTCCAGGGGACGTTCCTCTGCCGCCAGTAAAGGGGGCTACCTGAGCGACGGAGACTCACCTGAGCTGCTGCCCAAACAGGGCCAGGGTGGACCAGGGGGACCCTCCTCGGCCCACAACACCCCTCTTACACCCCCCCACTCCAGCCAGGAGGGAGTGACCATGACATCTGACCTGAGCTCGTTCAGAGTCTACAGCTTGTCGGACCAGCCACGGTGCGCCCAGCGCGTCTCTGGCCTGCTCACGGTGCATCTCGTCGGGGTGGACAAACTGCTGAGGTCCCCTAAACAGGACGCCAGTAAGGAGGTGTTCTGTGCCATCCAGGTGATTTTAAATAAACTGTCTGTCTGTCTGTCTGTCTGTCTGTCTGTCTGTCTGTCTGTCTGTCTGTCTGTCTGTCTGTCTCCTTCCCTGTCTGTCTGTCTGTCTGTCTGTCTGTCTGTCTGTCTGTCTGTCTGTCTGTCTGTCTGCCTGCCTGCCTGCCTACCTACAATGTATTTAGAATCATTGAGAATAACACCAAAACAGTGTAACTTATTTTCCAATTGTGTTCATCAGGTGGATGGTGTAACCAGGGCCCGTACCGGCCTGCTGACCTCCAGGGGGGGCTCTCTGCCCCTCAACCACACCTTTAACCTGGAGCTGGAGAGGGCCAGGCTGCTGAAACTGGTGGTGCTCACCCCTTACCCCGGGGCTGAGACGACCACCACGAAGGGCAGCGACTCCACAGCAGCGACCAGGAACAGGGTCTGCTGTCTGGGGGCTGTGTCCATACCCCCTCTGTTCAAAGGTAAGGAGCACCAGAGAGTTTACAAGTCATATGAACGTAGTAGAGGAAGTTCTATGTCTCTCTGTTGTTATTGTACCGTCCACTTCACTGATGCTTGGCAATGTGAGGGGTGCAGCAGCAGGGTTTTCCATACCAGTGGACTTTATTTTGTCTGAAGGCATCTGCGCTATCCTTAGTTCCTGATCTTCTGGAATCACTCTGTCAATCAACTGTATTTGTCCTTCTCTTGTTCATTCCCCCCTTCTGTCCCTCTCCTTCCCCTTCTGCTATCTCTTCTGTCCATCTCCTTCCCCGTCTGCTATCTCTTCTGTCCCTCTCCTTCCCCTTCTGCTATCTCTTCTGTCCCTCTCCTTCCCCTTCTGCTATCTCTTCTGTCCCTGTCCTTCCCCTACTGCTATCTCTTATGTCCCTCATCTTTCCATTGTGCTATCTCTTCTGTCCCTCTCCTTCCCCTTCTGCTATCTCTTCTGTCCCCATCTTCCCCTTCTGCTATCTCTTCTGTCCCTCTCCTTCCCCTTCTGCTATCTCTTCTCTCCCTCTCCTTCCCCTTCTGCTATCTCTTCTGTCCCCCTCCTTCCCCTTCTGCTATCTCTTCTGTCCCCATCTTCCCCTTCTTCTATCTCTTCTGTCCCTCTCCTTCTCCTTCTGCTATCTCTTCTCTCCCTCTCCTTCCCCAGCCTCTCGGTCTCAGCAGATCTGCGTTAAGTTAGAGCCCAGGGGTCTATTGTACGTGAAGCTGACCCTGCTGGAGCAGTGGGAGCCCCCCGACCCCCGACCCTGCCACCTCAACCCTCCCATGGTGTTTGGAGTGGAGCTGCGCCACCTGGTGGACAAGGAGAACACTGCTGCCCCCGTTCCTCTGCTCATACAGAAGAGTGTGGCTGAGATCCAGAAGAGAGGACTGAGGGTTAGTTAGTTTACAGCACACTGTTTCATACACAGGACAACAACCCCCACCTCATTTACACTGTTTCATACACAGGACAACAACCCCCACCTCATTTACACTGTTTCATACACAGGACAATAACCCCCACCTCATTTACACTGTTTCATACACAGGACAACATCCCCCACCTCATTTACACTGTTTCATACACAGAACAACAACCCCCACCTCATTTACACTGTTTCATACACAGGACAATAACCCCCACCTCATTTACACTGTTTCATACACAGGACAACAACCCCCACCTCATTTACCCTGTTTCATACACAGGACAACAACCCCCACCTCATTTACACTGTTTCATACACAGGACAATAACCCCCACCTCATTTACACTGTTTCATACACAGGACAATAACCATTTACACTGTTTCATACACAGGACAACAACCCCATCTCATTTACACTGTTTCATACACAGGACAACAACCCCCACCTCATTTACACTGTTTCATACACAGGACAACAACCCCCACCTCATTTACACTGTTTCATACACAGGACAACAACCCCCACCTCATTTACACTGTTTCATACACAGGACAACAACCCCCACCTCATTTACACTGTTTCATACACAGGACAACAACCCCCACCTCATTAACACTGTTTCATACACAGGACAATAACCCCCACCTCATTTACACTGTTTCATACACAGGACAATAACCCCCACCTCATTAACACTGTTTCATACACAGGACAACAGCCCCCACCTCATTTACACTGTTTCATACACAGGACAACAACCCCCACCTCATTTACACTGTTTCATACACAGGACAACAACCCCCACCTCATTTACACTGTTTCATACACAGGACAACAACCCCCACCTCATTAACACTGTTTCATACACAGGACAATAACCCCCACCTCATTTACACTGTTTCATACACAGGACAATAACCCCCACCTCATTTACACTGTTTCATACACAGGACAACAACCCCCACCTCATTAACACTGTTTCATACACAGGACAATAACCCCCACCTCATTAACACTGTTTCATACACAGGACAATAACCCCCACCTCATTTACACTGTTTCATACACAGGACAATAACATTTACATTTACATTTAAGTCATTTAGCAGACGCTCTTATCCAGAGCGACTTACAAGTTGGTGCATTCACCTTATGATGTCCAGTGGAACAACCACTTTACAATAGTGCATCTAACTCTAAGGGGGGGGGGGGGGGGGGTTAGAAGGATTACTTTATCCTATCCTAGGTATTCCTTAAAGAGGTGGGGTTTCAGGTGTCTCCGGAAGGTGGTGATTGATTCCGCTGACCTGGCGTCGTGGGGGAGTTTGTTCCACCATTGGGGTGCCAGAGCAGCGAACAGTTTTGACTGGGCTGAGCGGGAGCTGTACTTCCTCAGAGGTAGGGAGGCGAGCAGGCCAGAGGTGGATGAACGCAGTGCCCTTGTTTGGGTGTAGGGCCTGATCAGAGCCTGAAGGTACGGAGGTGCCGTTCCCCTCACAGCTCCGTAGGCAAGCACCATGGTCTTGTAGCGGATGCGAGCTTCAACTGGAAGCCAGTGGAGAGAGCGGAGGAGCGGGGTGACGTGAGAGAACTTGGGAAGGTTGAACACCAGACGGGCTGCGGCGTTCTGGATGAGTTGTAGGGGTTTAATCGCACAGGCAGGGAGCCCAGCCAACAGCGAGTTGCAGTAATCCAGACGGGAGATGACAAGTGAAACCCCCCCCCCCCCCCCCCTCATTTACACTGTTTCATACACAGGACAACAACCCCCACCTCATTTACACTGTTTCATACACAGGACAATAACCCCCACCTCATTTACACTGTTTCATACACAGGACAACAGCCCCCACCTCATTTACACTGTTTCATACACAGGACAACAGCCCCCACCTCATTTACACTGTTTCATACACAGGACAATAACCCCCATCTCATTTACACTGTTTCATACACAGGACAACAACTCCCATCTCATTTACACTGTTTCATACACAGGACAACAACCCCCACCTCATTTACACTGTTTCATACATAGGACAATAACCCCCACCTCATTTACACTGTTTCATACACAGAACAACAACTCCACCTCATTTACACTGTTTCATACACAGGACAACAACCCCCACCTCATTTACACTGTTTCATACACAGGACAACAGCCCCCACCTCATTTACACTGTTTCATACACAGGACAACAGCCCCCACCTCATTTACACTGTTTCATACACAGGACAACAACCCCACCTCATTTACACTGTTTCATACACAGGACAACAACCCCCACCTCATTTACACTGTTTCATACACAGGACAATAACCCCCACCTCATTTACACTGTTTCATACACAGGACAACAACCCCCACCCTCATTTACACTGTTTCATACACAGGACAACAACCCCCACCTCATTTACACTGTTTCATACACAGGACAACCCCCACCTCATTTACACTGTTTCATACACAGGACAATAACCCCCACCTCATTTACACTGTTTCATACACAGGACAACAACCCCCACCTCATTTACACGGTTTCATACACAGGACAACAACTCCACCTCATTTACACGGTTTCATACACAGGACAACATCCCCCACCTCATTTACACTGTTTCATACACAGGACAACCCCCACCTCATTTACACTGTTTCATACACAGGACAATAACCCCCACCTCATTTACACTGTTTCATACACAGGACAACAACTCCACCTCATTTACACTGTTTCATACACAGGACAACAACCCCCACCTCATTTACACTGTTTCATACACAGGACAACCCCCACCTCATTTACACTGTTTCATACACAGGACAATAACCCCCACCTCATTTACACTGTTTCATACACAGGACAACCCCCACCTCATTTACACTGTTTCATACACAGGACAATAACCCCCACCTCATTTACACTGTTTCATACACAGGACAACAACCCCCACCTCATTTACACGGTTTCATACACAGGACAACAACTCCACCTCATTTACACTGTTTCATACACAGGACAACAACCCCACCTCATTTACACTGTTTCATACACAGGACAACAACTCCACCTCATTTACACTGTTTCATACACAGGACAACAACCCCCACCTCATTTACACTGTTTCATACACAGGACAACAACTCCACCTCATTTACACTGTTTCATACACAGGACAATAACCCCCACCTCTTTTACACTGTTTCATACACAGGACAACAACCGTACCTCATTTACACTGTTTCATACACAGGACGACAATCCCCACCTCATTTACACTGTTTCATACACAGGACAACAACCCCCACCTCATTTACACTGTTTCATACACAGGACAATAACCCCCCACCTCATTTACACTGTTTCATACACAGGACAATAACCCCCCACCTCATTTACACTGTTTCATACACAGGACAACAACTCCACCTCATTTACACTGTTTCATACACAGGACAACAACCCCTACCTCATTTACACTGTTTCATACACAGGACAACAGCCCCCACCTCATTTACACTGTTTCATACACAGGACAACAAACCCACCTCATTTACACTGTTTCATACACAGGACAACAACCCCACCTCATTTACACTGTTTCATACACAGGACAATAACCCCCACCTCATTTACACTGTTTCATACACAGGACAACAACCCCCACCTCATTTACACTGTTTCATACACAGGACAATAACCCCCACCTCATTTACACTGTTTCATACACAGGACAATAACCCCATCTCATTTACACTGTTTCATACACAGTACAACAACCCCCCCCCCCCCCCCCCCCTCATTTACACTGTTTCATACACAGGACATTAACCCCCACCTCATTTACACTGTTTCATACACAGGACAACAACCCCACCTCATTTACACAGTTTCATACACAGGACAACAACCGTACCTCATTTACACTGTTTCATACACAGGACAATAACCCCCACCTCATGTACACTGTTTCATACACAGGACAACAACCCCACCTCATTTACACTGTTTCATACACAGGACAATAACCCTCACCTCATTTACACTGTTTCATACACAGGACAATAACCCCCACCTCATTTACACTGTTTCATACACAGGACAATAACCCCACCCTCATTTACACTGTTTCATACACAGGACAACAACCCCCACCTCATTTACACGGTTTCATACACAGGACAACAACCCCCCCCCCCCCCCCCCCTCATTTACACTGTTTCATACACAGGACAACAACCCCACCTCATTTACACAGTTTCATACACAGGACAACAACCGTACCTCATTTACACTGTTTCATACACAGGGCAATAACCCCACCTCATTTACACTGTTTCATACACAGGACAACAACCCCACCTCATTTACACTGTTTCATACACAGGACAACAACCCTCACCTCATTTACACTGTTTCATACACAGGACAACAGCCCCCACCTCATTTACACTGTTTCATACACAGGACAACAACCCCCACCTCATGTACACTGTTTCATACACAGGACAACAACCCCACCTCATTTACACTGTTTCATACACAGGACAATAACCCTCACCTCATTTACACTGTTTCATACACAGGACAATAACCCCCACCTCATTTACACTGTTTCATACACAGGACAATAACCCCACCCTCATTTACACTGTTTCATACACAGGACAACAACCCCACCTCATTTACACTGTTTCATACACAGGACAACAACCCCCACCTCATTTACACTGTTTCATACACAGGACAATAACCCCACCTCATTTACACTGTTTCATACACAGGACAATAACCCCCACCTCATGTACACTGTTTCATACACAGGACAACAACCCCACCTCATTTACACTGTTTCATACACAGGACAATAACCCTCACCTCATTTACACTGTTTCATACACAGGACAACAACCCCCACCTCATTTACACTGTTTCATACACAGGACAATAACCCCCACCTCATTTACACGGTTTCATACACAGGACAACAACTCCACCTCATTTACACTGTTTCATACACAGGACAACAGCCCCCACCTCATTTACACTGTTTCATACACAGGACAACAACCCCCACCTCATTTACACTGTTTCATACACAGGACAACAACTCCACCTCATTTACACTGTTTCATACACAGGACAATAACCCCACCTCATTTATACTGTTTCATACACAGGACAACAACCCCCCACCTCATTTACACTGTTTCATACACAGGACAACAACCCCCCCCCTCATTTACACTGTTTCATACACAGGACAATAACCCCCCACCTCATTTACACTGTTTCATACACAGGACAATAACCCCCACCTCATTTACACTGTTTCATACACAGGACAACAACCCCACCTCATTTACACTGTTTCATACACAGGACAATAACCCCCACCTCATTTACACTGTTTCATACACAGGACAACAACCCCCCCCCTCATTTACACTGTTTCATACACAGGACAATAACCCCCCACCTCATTTACACTGTTTCATACACAGGACAATAACCCCCACCTCATTTACACTGTTTCATACACAGGACAACATCCGTACCTCATTTACACTGTTTCATACACAGGACGACAATCCCCACCTCATTTACACTGTTTCATACACAGGACAACAACCCCCACCTCATTTACACTGTTTCATACACAGGACAATAACCCCCCACCTCATTTACACTGTTTCATACACAGGACAATAACCCCCCACCTCATTTACACTGTTTCATACACAGGACAACAACCCCCACCTCATTTACACTGTTTCATACACAGGACAACAACTCCACCTCATTTACACTGTTTCATACACAGGACAATAACCCCACCTCATTTATACTGTTTCATACACAGGACAACAACCCCCCACCTCATTTACACTGTTTCATACACAGGACAACAACCCCCCCCCTCATTTACACTGTTTCATACACAGGACAATAACCCCCCACCTCATTTACACTGTTTCATACACAGGACAATAACCCCCACCTCATTTACACTGTTTCATACACAGGACAACAACCCCACCTCATTTACACTGTTTCATACACAGGACAACAACCCCCACCTCATTTACACTGTTTCATACACAGGACAACAACTCCACCTCATTTACACTGTTTCATACACAGGACAATAACCCCACCTTATTTATACTGTTTCATACACAGGACAACAACCCCCCACCTCATTTACACTGTTTCATACACAGGACAACAACCCCCCCCCTCATTTACACTGTTTCATACACAGGACAATAACCCCCCACCTCATTTACACTGTTTCATACACAGGACAATAACCCCCACCTCATTTACACTGTTTCATACACAGGACAACAACCCCACCTCATTTACACTGTTTCATACACAGGACAATAACCCCCACCTCATTTACACTGTTTCATACACAGGACAACAACCCCCCCCCTCATTTACACTGTTTCATACACAGGACAATAACCCCCCACCTCATTTACACTGTTTCATACACAGGACAATAACCCCCACCTCATTTACACTGTTTCATACACAGGACAACATCCGTACCTCATTTACACTGTTTCATACACAGGACGACAATCCCCACCTCATTTACACTGTTTCATACACAGGACAACAACCCCCACCTCATTTACACTGTTTCATACACAGGACAATAACCCCCCACCTCATTTACACTGTTTCATACACAGGACAATAACCCCCCACCTCATTTACACTGTTTCATACACAGGACAACAACCCCCACCTCATTTACACTGTTTCATACACAGGACAACAACTCCACCTCATTTACACTGTTTCATACACAGGACAATAACCCCACCTCATTTATACTGTTTCATACACAGGACAACAACCCCCCACCTCATTTACACTGTTTCATACACAGGACAACAACCCCCCCCCCTCATTTACACTGTTTCATACACAGGACAATAACCCCCCACCTCATTTACACTGTTTCATACACAGGACAATAACCCCCACCTCATTTACACTGTTTCATACACAGGACAACAACCCCACCTCATTTACACTGTTTCATACACAGGACAATAACCCCCACCTCATTTACACTGTTTCATACACAGGACAACAACCCCCCCCCTCATTTACACTGTTTCATACACAGGACAATAACCCCCCACCTCATTTACACTGTTTCATACACAGGACAATAACCCCCACCTCATTTACACTGTTTCATACACAGGACAACAACCCCACCTCATTTACACTGTTTCATACACAGGACAACAACCCCCACCTCATTTACACGGTTTCATACACAGGACAACAACTCCACCTCATTTACACTGTTTCATACACAGGACAATAACCCTCACCTCATTTACACTGTTTCATACACAGGACAACAACCGTACCTCATTTACACTGTTTCATACACAGGGCAATAACCCCACCTCATTTACACTGTTTCATACACAGGACAACAACCCCACCTCATTTACACAGTTTCATACACAGGACAACAACCGTACCTCATTTACACTGTTTCATACACAGGGCAATAACCCCACCTCATTTACACTGTTTCATACACAGGACAACAACCCCACCTCATTTACACTGTTTCATACACAGGACAACAACCCTCACCTCATTTACACTGTTTCATACACAGGACAACAGCCCCCACCTCATTTACACTGTTTCATACACAGGACAACAACCCCCACCTCATGTACACTGTTTCATACACAGGACAACAACCCCACCTCATTTACACTGTTTCATACACAGGACAATAACCCTCACCTCATTTACACTGTTTCATACACAGGACAATAACCCCCACCTCATTTACACTGTTTCATACACAGGACAATAACCCCACCCTCATTTACACTGTTTCATACACAGGACAACAACCCCCACCTCATTTACACGGTTTCATACACAGGACAACAACCCCACCTCATTTACACTGTTTCATACACAGGACAACAACCCTCACCTCATTTACACTGTTTCATACACAGGACAACAGCCCCCACCTCATTTACACTGTTTCATACACAGGACAACAACCCCCACCTCATGTACACTGTTTCATACACAGGACAACAACCCCACCTCATTTACACTGTTTCATACACAGGACAATAACCCTCACCTCATTTACACTGTTTCATACACAGGACAATAACCCCCACCTCATTTACACTGTTTCATACACAGGACAATAACCCCACCCTCATTTACACTGTTTCATACACAGGACAACAACCCCCACCTCATTTACACGGTTTCATACACAGGACAACAACTCCACCTCATTTACACTGTTTCATACACAGGACAACAACCCCCACCTCATTTACACTGTTTCATACACAGGACAACAACTCCACCTCATTTACACTGTTTCATACACAGGACAATAACCCCACCTCATTTACACTGTTTCATACACAGGACAATAACCCCCACCTCATGTACACTGTTTCATACACAGGACAACAACCCCACCTCATTTACACTGTTTCATACACAGGACAATAACCCTCACCTCATTTACACTGTTTCATACACAGGACAACAACCCCCACCTCATTTACACGGTTTCATACACAGGACAACAACTCCACCTCATTTACACTGTTTCATACACAGGACAACAACTCCACCTCATTTACACTGTTTCATACACAGGACAACAACCCCCACCTCATTTACACTGTTTCATACACAGGACAACAACTCCACCTCATTTACACTGTTTCATACACAGGACAACAACCCCCACCTCATTTACACTGTTTCATACACAGGACAACAACTCCACCTCATTTACACTGTTTCATACACAGGACAACAACCCCCACCTCATTTACACTGTTTCATACACAGGACAACAACTCCACCTCATTTACACTGTTTCATACACAGGACAATAACCCCACCTCATTTATACTGTTTCATACACAGGACAACAACCCCCCACCTCATTTACACTGTTTCATACACAGGACAACAACCCCCCCCCTCATTTACACTGTTTCATACACAGGACAATAACCCCCCACCTCATTTACACTGTTTCATACACAGGACAATAACCCCCACCTCATTTACACTGTTTCATACACAGGACAACAACCCCACCTCATTTACACTGTTTCATACACAGGACAATAACCCCCACCTCATTTACACTGTTTCATACACAGGACAACAACCCCCCCCTCATTTACACTGTTTCATACACAGGACAATAACCCCCCACCTCATTTACACTGTTTCATACACAGGACAATAACCCCCACCTCATTTACACTGTTTCATACACAGGACAACATCCGTACCTCATTTACACTGTTTCATACACAGGACGACAATCCCCACCTCATTTACACTGTTTCATACACAGGACAACAACCCCCACCTCATTTACACTGTTTCATACACAGGACAATAACCCCCCACCTCATTTACACTGTTTCATACACAGGACAATAACCCCCCACCTCATTTACACTGTTTCATACACAGGACAACAACCCCCACCTCATTTACACTGTTTCATACACAGGACAACAACCCCCACCTCATTTACACTGTTTCATACACAGTACAACAACCCCACCTCATTTACACTGTTTCATACACAGGACAACAACCCCCCCCTCATTTACACTGTTTCATACACAGGACAACAACCCCCACCTCATTTACACTGTTTCATACACAGGACAACAACCCCACCTCATTTACACTGTTTCATACACAGACAACAACCCCCACCTCATTTACACTGTTTCATACACAGGACAACAACTCCACCTCATTTACACTGTTTCATACACAGGACAACAACCCCCCCCTCATTTACACTGTTTCATACACAGGACAACAACCCCCACCTCATTTACACTGTTTCATACACAGGACAATAACCCACACCTCATTTACACTGTTTCATACACAGGACAACAACCCCCACCTCATTTACACTGTTTCATACACAGTACAACAACCCCCACCTCATTTACACTGTTTCATACACAGGACAACAACCCCCACCTCATTTACACTGTTTCATACACAGTACAACAACCCCCACCTCATTTACACTGTTTCATACACAGTACAACAACCCCCACCTCATTTACACTGTTTCATACACAGGACAACAACCCCCACCTCATTTACACTGTTTCATACACAGGACAACAACCCCCACCTCATTTACACTGTTTCATACACAGGACAACAGCCCCCACCTCATTTACACTGTTTCATACACAGGACAATAACCCACACCTCATTTACACTGTTTCATACACAGGACAACAACCCTCACCTCATTTACACTGTTTCATACACAGGACAACAGCCCCCACCTCATTTACACTGTTTCATACACAGGACAACAACCCCCACCTCATTTACACTGTTTCATACACAGGACAACCCCCACCTCATTTACACTGTTTCATACACAGGACAATAACCCACACCTCATTTACACTGTTTCATACACAGGACAACAACCCCCACCTCATTTACACTGTTTCATACACAGGACAACCCCCACCTCATTTACACTGTTTCATACACAGGACAATAACCCACACCTCATTTACACTGTTTCATACACAGGACAACAACCCCCACCTCATTTACACTGTTTCATACACAGGACAACCCCCACCTCATTTACACTGTTTCATACACAGGACAATAACCCCCACCTCATTTACACTGTTTCATACACAGGACAATAACCCCATCTCATTTACACTGTTTCATACACAGTACAACAACCCCCCCCCCCCCCCCCTCATTTACACTGTTTCATACACAGGACATTAACCCCCACCTCATTTACACTGTTTCATACACAGGACAACAACCCCACCTCATTTACACAGTTTCATACACAGGACAACAACCGTACCTCATTTACACTGTTTCATACACAGGACAATAACCCCCACCTCATGTACACTGTTTCATACACAGGACAACAACCCCACCTCATTTACACTGTTTCATACACAGGACAATAACCCTCACCTTATTTACACTGTTTCATACACAGGACAATAACCCCCACCTCATTTACACTGTTTCATACACAGGACAATAACCCCACCCTCATTTACACTGTTTCATACACAGGACAACAACCCCCACCTCATTTACACGGTTTCATACACAGGACAACAACCCCCCCCCCCCCCCCCCCTCATTTACACTGTTTCATACACAGGACAACAACCCCACCTCATTTACACAGTTTCATACACAGGACAACAACCGTACCTCATTTACACTGTTTCATACACAGGGCAATAACCCCACCTCATTTACACTGTTTCATACACAGGACAACAACCCCACCTCATTTACACTGTTTCATACACAGGACAACAACCCTCACCTCATTTACACTGTTTCATACACAGGACAACAGCCCCCACCTCATTTACACTGTTTCATACACAGGACAACAACCCCCACCTCATGTACACTGTTTCATACACAGGACAACAACCCCACCTCATTTACACTGTTTCATACACAGGACAATAACCCTCACCTCATTTACACTGTTTCATACACAGGACAATAACCCCCACCTCATTTACACTGTTTCATACACAGGACAATAACCCCACCCTCATTTACACTGTTTCATACACAGGACAACAACCCCACCTCATTTACACTGTTTCATACACAGGACAACAACCCCCACCTCATTTACACTGTTTCATACACAGGACAATAACCCCACCTCATTTACACTGTTTCATACACAGGACAATAACCCCCACCTCATGTACACTGTTTCATACACAGGACAACAACCCCACCTCATTTACACTGTTTCATACACAGGACAATAACCCTCACCTCATTTACACTGTTTCATACACAGGACAACAACCCCCACCTCATTTACACTGTTTCATACACAGGACAATAACCCCCACCTCATTTACACGGTTTCATACACAGGACAACAACTCCACCTCATTTACACTGTTTCATACACAGGACAACAGCCCCCACCTCATTTACACTGTTTCATACACAGGACAACAACCCCCACCTCATTTACACTGTTTCATACACAGGACAACAACTCCACCTCATTTACACTGTTTCATACACAGGACAATAACCCCACCTCATTTATACTGTTTCATACACAGGACAACAACCCCCCACCTCATTTACACTGTTTCATACACAGGACAACAACCCCCCCCCTCATTTACACTGTTTCATACACAGGACAATAACCCCCCACCTCATTTACACTGTTTCATACACAGGACAATAACCCCCACCTCATTTACACTGTTTCATACACAGGACAACAACCCCACCTCATTTACACTGTTTCATACACAGGACAATAACCCCCACCTCATTTACACTGTTTCATACACAGGAAAACAACCCCCCCCCTCATTTACACTGTTTCATACACAGGACAATAACCCCCCACCTCATTTACACTGTTTCATACACAGGACAATAACCCCCACCTCATTTACACTGTTTCATACACAGGACAACATCCGTACCTCATTTACACTGTTTCATACACAGGACGACAATCCCCACCTCATTTACACTGTTTCATACACAGGACAACAACCCCCACCTCATTTACACTGTTTCATACACAGGACAATAACCCCCCACCTCATTTACACTGTTTCATACACAGGACAATAACCCCCCACCTCATTTACACTGTTTCATACACAGGACAACAACCCCCACCTCATTTACACTGTTTCATACACAGGACAACAACTCCACCTCATTTACACTGTTTCATACACAGGACAATAACCCCACCTCATTTATACTGTTTCATACACAGGACAACAACCCCCCACCTCATTTACACTGTTTCATACACAGGACAACAACCCCCCCCCCTCATTTACACTGTTTCATACACAGGACAATAACCCCCCACCTCATTTACACTGTTTCATACACAGGACAATAACCCCCACCTCATTTACACTGTTTCATACACAGGACAACAACCCCACCTCATTTACACTGTTTCATACACAGGACAACAACCCCCACCTCATTTACACTGTTTCATACACAGGACAACAACTCCACCTCATTTACACTGTTTCATACACAGGACAATAACCCCACCTTATTTATACTGTTTCATACACAGGACAACAACCCCCCACCTCATTTACACTGTTTCATACACAGGACAACAACCCCCCCCCTCATTTACACTGTTTCATACACAGGACAATAACCCCCCACCTCATTTACACTGTTTCATACACAGGACAATAACCCCCACCTCATTTACACTGTTTCATACACAGGACAACAACCCCACCTCATTTACACTGTTTCATACACAGGACAATAACCCCCACCTCATTTACACTGTTTCATACACAGGACAACAACCCCCCCCCTCATTTACACTGTTTCATACACAGGACAATAACCCCCCACCTCATTTACACTGTTTCATACACAGGACAATAACCCCCACCTCATTTACACTGTTTCATACACAGGACAACATCCGTACCTCATTTACACTGTTTCATACACAGGACGACAATCCCCACCTCATTTACACTGTTTCATACACAGGACAACAACCCCCACCTCATTTACACTGTTTCATACACAGGACAATAACCCCCCACCTCATTTACACTGTTTCATACACAGGACAATAACCCCCCACCTCATTTACACTGTTTCATACACAGGACAACAACCCCCACCTCATTTACACTGTTTCATACACAGGACAACAACTCCACCTCATTTACACTGTTTCATACACAGGACAATAACCCCACCTCATTTATACTGTTTCATACACAGGACAACAACCCCCCACCTCATTTACACTGTTTCATACACAGGACAACAACCCCCCCCCTCATTTACACTGTTTCATACACAGGACAATAACCCCCCACCTCATTTACACTGTTTCATACACAGGACAATAACCCCCACCTCATTTACACTGTTTCATACACAGGACAACAACCCCACCTCATTTACACTGTTTCATACACAGGACAATAACCCCCACCTCATTTACACTGTTTCATACACAGGACAATAACCCCCCACCTCATTTACACTGTTTCATACACAGGACAACAACCCCCACCTCATTTACACTGTTTCATACACAGGACAACAACTCCACCTCATTTACACTGTTTCATACACAGGACAATAACCCCACCTCATTTATACTGTTTCATACACAGGACAACAACCCCCCACCTCCTTCACACTGTTTCACACAAAGAACAACAACCCCCCCCCTCATTTACACTGTTTCATACACAGGACAATAACCCCCCACCTCATTTACACTGTTTCATACACAGGACAATAACCCCCACCTCATTTACACTGTTTCATACACAGGACAACAACCCCACCTCATTTACACTGTTTCATACACAGGACAATAACCCCCACCTCATTTACACTGTTTCATACACAGGACAACATCCGTACCTCATTTACACTGTTTCATACACAGGACAATAACCCCCACCTCATTTACACTGTTTCATACACAGGACAATAACCCCCACCTCATTTACACTGTTTCATACACAGGACAACAACCCCACCTCATTTACACTGTTTCATACACAGGACAACAACCCCCACCTCATTTACACGGTTTCATACACAGGACAACAACTCCACCTCATTTACACTGTTTCATACACAGGACAATAACCCTCACCTCATTTACACTGTTTCATACACAGGACAACAACCGTACCTCATTTACACTGTTTCATACACAGGGCAATAACCCCACCTCATTTACACTGTTTCATACACAGGACAACAACCCCACCTCATTTACACAGTTTCATACACAGGACAACAACCGTACCTCATTTACACTGTTTCATACACAGGGCAATAACCCCACCTCATTTACACTGTTTCATACACAGGACAACAACCCCACCTCATTTACACTGTTTCATACACAGGACAACAACCCTCACCTCATTTACACTGTTTCATACACAGGACAATAACCCCACCTCATTTATACTGTTTCATACACAGGACAACAACCCCCCACCTCATTTACACTGTTTCATACACAGGACAACAACCCCCCCCCTCATTTACACTGTTTCATACACAGGACAATAACCCCCCACCTCATTTACACTGTTTCATACACAGGACAAGAACCCCCACCTCATTTACACTGTTTCATACACAGGACAACAACCCCACCTCATTTACACTGTTTCATACACAGGACAATAACCCCCACCTCATTTACACTGTTTCATACACAGGACAACAACCCCCCCCCTCATTTACACTGTTTCATACACAGGACAATAACCCCCCACCTCATTTACACTGTTTCATACACAGGACAATAACCCCCACCTCATTTACACTGTTTCATACACAGGACAACATCCGTACCTCATTTACACTGTTTCATACACAGGACGACAATCCCCACCTCATTTACACTGTTTCATACACAGGACAACAACCCCCACCTCATTTACACTGTTTCATACACAGGACAATAACCCCCCACCTCATTTACACTGTTTCATACACAGGACAATAACCCCCCACCTCATTTACACTGTTTCATACACAGGACAACAACCCCCACCTCATTTACACTGTTTCATACACAGGACAACAACCCCCACCTCATTTACACTGTTTCATACACAGGACAATAACCCCCACCTCATTTACACTGTTTCATACACAGGACAACAACCCCCACCTCATTTACACTGTTTCATACACAGGACAACAACCCCCACCTCATTTACACTGTTTCATACACAGTACAACAACCCCACCTCATTTACACTGTTTCATACACAGGACAACAACCCCCCCCTCATTTACACTGTTTCATACACAGGACAACAACCCCCACCTCATTTACACTGTTTCATACACAGGACAACAACCCCACCTCATTTACACTGTTTCATACACAGACAACAACCCCCACCTCATTTACACTGTTTCATACACAGGACAACAACCCCACCTCATTTACACTGTTTCATACACAGGACAATAACCCTCACCTCATTTACACTGTTTCATACACAGGACAACAACCCCCACCTCATTTACACGGTTTCATACACAGGACAACAACTCCACCTCATTTACACTGTTTCATACACAGGACAACAACTCCACCTCATTTACACTGTTTCATACACAGGACAACAACCCCCACCTCATTTACACTGTTTCATACACAGGACAACAACTCCACCTCATTTACACTGTTTCATACACAGGACAACAACCCCCACCTCATTTACACTGTTTCATACACAGGACAACAACTCCACCTCATTTACACTGTTTCATACACAGGACAACAACCCCCACCTCATTTACACTGTTTCATACACAGGACAACAACTCCACCTCATTTACACTGTTTCATACACAGGACAATAACCCCACCTCATTTATACTGTTTCATACACAGGACAACAACCCCCCACCTCATTTACACTGTTTCATACACAGGACAACAACCCCCCCCCTCATTTACACTGTTTCATACACAGGACAATAACCCTCACCTCATTTACACTGTTTCATACACAGGACAACAACCCCCACCTCATTTACACGGTTTCATACACAGGACAACAACTCCACCTCATTTACACTGTTTCATACACAGGACAACAACTCCACCTCATTTACACTGTTTCATACACAGGACAACAACCCCCACCTCATTTACACTGTTTCATACACAGGACAACAACTCCACCTCATTTACACTGTTTCATACACAGGACAACAACCCCCACCTCATTTACACTGTTTCATACACAGGACAACAACTCCACCTCATTTACACTGTTTCATACACAGGACAACAACCCCCACCTCATTTACACTGTTTCATACACAGGACAACAACTCCACCTCATTTACACTGTTTCATACACAGGACAATAACCCCACCTCATTTATACTGTTTCATACACAGGACAACAACCCCCCACCTCATTTACACTGTTTCATACACAGGACAACAACCCCCCCCCTCATTTACACTGTTTCATACACAGGACAATAACCCCCCACCTCATTTACACTGTTTCATACACAGGACAATAACCCCCACCTCATTTACACTGTTTCATACACAGGACAACAACCCCACCTCATTTACACTGTTTCATACACAGGACAATAACCCCCACCTCATTTACACTGTTTCATACACAGGACAACAACCCCCCCCTCATTTACACTGTTTCATACACAGGACAATAACCCCCCACCTCATTTACACTGTTTCATACACAGGACAATAACCCCCACCTCATTTACACTGTTTCATACACAGGACAACATCCGTACCTCATTTACACTGTTTCATACACAGGACGACAATCCCCACCTCATTTACACTGTTTCATACACAGGACAACAACCCCCACCTCATTTACACTGTTTCATACACAGGACAATAACCCCCCACCTCATTTACACTGTTTCATACACAGGACAATAACCCCCCACCTCATTTACACTGTTTCATACACAGGACAACAACCCCCACCTCATTTACACTGTTTCATACACAGGACAACAACCCCCACCTCATTTACACTGTTTCATACACAGGACAATAACCCCCACCTCATTTACACTGTTTCATACACAGGACAACAACCCCCACCTCATTTACACTGTTTCATACACAGGACAACAACCCCCACCTCATTTACACTGTTTCATACACAGTACAACAACCCCACCTCATTTACACTGTTTCATACACAGGACAACAACCCCCCCCTCATTTACACTGTTTCATACACAGGACAACAACCCCCACCTCATTTACACTGTTTCATACACAGGACAACAACCCCACCTCATTTACACTGTTTCATACACAGACAACAACCCCCACCTCATTTACACTGTTTCATACACAGGACAACAACTCCACCTCATTTACACTGTTTCATACACAGGACAACAACCCCCCCCTCATTTACACTGTTTCATACACAGGACAACAACCCCCACCTCATTTACACTGTTTCATACACAGGACAATAACCCACACCTCATTTACACTGTTTCATACACAGGACAACAACCCCCACCTCATTTACACTGTTTCATACACAGTACAACAACCCCCACCTCATTTACACTGTTTCATACACAGGACAACAACCCCCACCTCATTTACACTGTTTCATACACAGTACAACAACCCCCACCTCATTTACACTGTTTCATACACAGTACAACAACCCCCACCTCATTTACACTGTTTCATACACAGGACAACAACCCCCACCTCATTTACACTGTTTCATACACAGGACAACAACCCCCACCTCATTTACACTGTTTCATACACAGGACAACAGCCCCCACCTCATTTACACTGTTTCATACACAGGACAATAACCCACACCTCATTTACACTGTTTCATACACAGGACAACAACCCTCACCTCATTTACACTGTTTCATACACAGGACAACAGCCCCCACCTCATTTACACTGTTTCATACACAGGACAACAACCCCCACCTCATTTACACTGTTTCATACACAGGACAACCCCCACCTCATTTACACTGTTTCATACACAGGACAATAACCCACACCTCATTTACACTGTTTCATACACAGGACAACAACCCCCACCTCATTTACACTGTTTCATACACAGGACAACCCCCACCTCATTTACACTGTTTCATACACAGGACAATAACCCACACCTCATTTACACTGTTTCATACACAGGACAACAACCCCCACCTCATTTACACTGTTTCATACACAGGACAACAACCCCCACCTCATTTACACTGTTTCATACACAGTACAACAACCCCACCTCATTTACACTGTTTCATACACAGGACAACAACCCCCCCCTCATTTACACTGTTTCATACATAGGACAACAACCCCCACCTCATTTACACTGTTTCATACACAGGACAACAACCCCACCTCATTTACACTGTTTCATACACAGACAACAACCCCCACCTCATTTACACTGTTTCATACACAGGACAACAACTCCACCTCATTTACACTGTTTCATACACAGGACAACAACCCCCCCCTCATTTACACTGTTTCATACACAGGACAACAACCCCCACCTCATTTACACTGTTTCATACACAGGACAATAACCCACACCTCATTTACACTGTTTCATACACAGGACAACAACCCCCACCTCATTTACACTGTTTCATACACAGTACAACAACCCCCACCTCATTTACACTGTTTCATACACAGGACAACAACCCCCACCTCATTTACACTGTTTCATACACAGTACAACAACCCCCACCTCATTTACACTGTTTCATACACAGTACAACAACCCCCACCTCATTTACACTGTTTCATACACAGGACAACAACCCCCACCTCATTTACACTGTTTCATACACAGGACAACAACCCCCACCTCATTTACACTGTTTCATACACAGGACAACAGCCCCCACCTCATTTACACTGTTTCATACACAGGACAATAACCCACACCTCATTTACACTGTTTCATACACAGGACAACAACCCTCACCTCATTTACACTGTTTCATACACAGGACAACAGCCCCCACCTCATTTACACTGTTTCATACACAGGACAACAACCCCCACCTCATTTACACTGTTTCATACACAGGACAACCCCCACCTCATTTACACTGTTTCATACACAGGACAATAACCCACACCTCATTTACACTGTTTCATACACAGGACAACAACCCCCACCTCATTTACACTGTTTCATACACAGGACAACCCCCACCTCATTTACACTGTTTCATACACAGGACAATAACCCACACCTCATTTACACTGTTTCATACACAGGACAACAACCCCCACCTCATTTACACTGTTTCATACACAGGACAACCCCCACCTCATTTACACTGTTTCATACACAGGACAATAACCCACACCTCATTTACACGGTTTCATACACAGGACAACAACTCCACCTCATTTACACTGTTTCATACACAGGACAACAGCCCCCACCTCATTTACACTGTTTCATACACAGGACAACAACCCCCACCTCATTTACACTGTTTCATACACAGGACAACAACTCCACCTCATTTACACTGTTTCATACACAGGACAATAACCCCACCTCATTTATACTGTTTCATACACAGGACAACAACCCCCCACCTCATTTACACTGTTTCATACACAGGACAACAACCCCCCCCTCATTTACACTGTTTCATACACAGGACAATAACCCCCCACCTCATTTACACTGTTTCATACACAGGACAATAACCCCCACCTCATTTACACTGTTTCATACACAGGACAACAACCCCACCTCATTTACACTGTTTCATACACAGGACAATAACCCCCACCTCATTTACACTGTTTCATACACAGGACAACAACCCCCCCCCCTCATTTACACTGTTTCATACACAGGACAATAACCCCCCACCTCATTTACACTGTTTCATACACAGGACAATAACCCCCACCTCATTTACACTGTTTCATACACAGGACAACATCCGTACCTCATTTACACTGTTTCATACACAGGACGACAATCCCCACCTCATTTACACTGTTTCATACACAGGACAACAACCCCCACCTCATTTACACTGTTTCATACACAGGACAATAACCCCCCACCTCATTTACACTGTTTCATACACAGGACAATAACCCCCCACCTCATTTACACTGTTTCATACACAGGACAACAACCCCCACCTCATTTACACTGTTTCATACACAGGACAACAACTCCACCTCATTTACACTGTTTCATACACAGGACAATAACCCCACCTCATTTATACTGTTTCATACACAGGACAACAACCCCCCACCTCATTTACACTGTTTCATACACAGGACAACAACCCCCCCCCTCATTTACACTGTTTCATACACAGGACAATAACCCCCCACCTCATTTACACTGTTTCATACACAGGACAATAACCCCCACCTCATTTACACTGTTTCATACACAGGACAACAACCCCACCTCATTTACACTGTTTCATACACAGGACAACAACCCCCACCTCATTTACACTGTTTCATACACAGGACAACAACTCCACCTCATTTACACTGTTTCATACACAGGACAATAACCCCACCTTATTTATACTGTTTCATACACAGGACAACAACCCCCCACCTCATTTACACTGTTTCATACACAGGACAACAACCCCCCCCCTCATTTACACTGTTTCATACACAGGACAACAACCCCCACCTCATTTACACTGTTTCATACACAGGACAACAACCCCCACCTCATTTACACTGTTTCATACACAGTACAACAACCCCACCTCATTTACACTGTTTCATACACAGGACAACAACCCCCCCCTCATTTACACTGTTTCATACACAGGACAACAACCCCCACCTCATTTACACTGTTTCATACACAGGACAACAACCCCACCTCATTTACACTGTTTCATACACAGACAACAACCCCCACCTCATTTACACTGTTTCATACACAGGACAACAACTCCACCTCATTTACACTGTTTCATACACAGGACAACAACCCCCCCCTCATTTACACTGTTTCATACACAGGACAACAACCCCCACCTCATTTACACTGTTTCATACACAGGACAATAACCCACACCTCATTTACACTGTTTCATACACAGGACAACAACCCCCACCTCATTTACACTGTTTCATACACAGTACAACAACCCCCACCTCATTTACACTGTTTCATACACAGGACAACAACCCCCACCTCATTTACACTGTTTCATACACAGTACAACAACCCCCACCTCATTTACACTGTTTCATACACAGTACAACAACCCCCACCTCATTTACACTGTTTCATACACAGGACAACAACCCCCACCTCATTTACACTGTTTCATACACAGGACAACAACCCCCACCTCATTTACACTGTTTCATACACAGGACAACAGCCCCCACCTCATTTACACTGTTTCATACACAGGACAATAACCCACACCTCATTTACACTGTTTCATACACAGGACAACAACCCTCACCTCATTTACACTGTTTCATACACAGGACAACAGCCCCCACCTCATTTACACTGTTTCATACACAGGACAACAACCCCCACCTCATTTACACTGTTTCATACACAGGACAACCCCCACCTCATTTACACTGTTTCATACACAGGACAATAACCCACACCTCATTTACACTGTTTCATACACAGGACAACAACCCCCACCTCATTTACACTGTTTCATACACAGGACAACCCCCACCTCATTTACACTGTTTCATACACAGGACAATAACCCACACCTCATTTACACTGTTTCATACACAGGACAACAACCCCCACCTCATTTACACTGTTTCATACACAGGACAACAACCCCCACCTCATTTACACTGTTTCATACACAGTACAACAACCCCACCTCATTTACACTGTTTCATACACAGGACAACAACCCCCCCCTCATTTACACTGTTTCATACATAGGACAACAACCCCCACCTCATTTACACTGTTTCATACACAGGACAACAACCCCACCTCATTTACACTGTTTCATACACAGACAACAACCCCCACCTCATTTACACTGTTTCATACACAGGACAACAACTCCACCTCATTTACACTGTTTCATACACAGGACAACAACCCCCCCCTCATTTACACTGTTTCATACACAGGACAACAACCCCCACCTCATTTACACTGTTTCATACACAGGACAATAACCCACACCTCATTTACACTGTTTCATACACAGGACAACAACCCCCACCTCATTTACACTGTTTCATACACAGTACAACAACCCCCACCTCATTTACACTGTTTCATACACAGGACAACAACCCCCACCTCATTTACACTGTTTCATACACAGTACAACAACCCCCACCTCATTTACACTGTTTCATACACAGTACAACAACCCCCACCTCATTTACACTGTTTCATACACAGGACAACAACCCCCACCTCATTTACACTGTTTCATACACAGGACAACAACCCCCACCTCATTTACACTGTTTCATACACAGGACAACAGCCCCCACCTCATTTACACTGTTTCATACACAGGACAATAACCCACACCTCATTTACACTGTTTCATACACAGGACAACAACCCTCACCTCATTTACACTGTTTCATACACAGGACAACAGCCCCCACCTCATTTACACTGTTTCATACACAGGACAACAACCCCCACCTCATTTACACTGTTTCATACACAGGACAACCCCCACCTCATTTACACTGTTTCATACACAGGACAATAACCCACACCTCATTTACACTGTTTCATACACAGGACAACAACCCCCACCTCATTTACACTGTTTCATACACAGGACAACCCCCACCTCATTTACACTGTTTCATACACAGGACAATAACCCACACCTCATTTACACTGTTTCATACACAGGACAACAACCCCCACCTCATTTACACTGTTTCATACACAGGACAACCCCCACCTCATTTACACTGTTTCATACACAGGACAATAACCCACACCTCATTTACACGGTTTCATACACAGGACAACAACTCCACCTCATTTACACTGTTTCATACACAGGACAACAGCCCCCACCTCATTTACACTGTTTCATACACAGGACAACAACCCCCACCTCATTTACACTGTTTCATACACAGGACAACAACTCCACCTCATTTACACTGTTTCATACACAGGACAATAACCCCACCTCATTTATACTGTTTCATACACAGGACAACAACCCCCCACCTCATTTACACTGTTTCATACACAGGACAACAACCCCCCCCTCATTTACACTGTTTCATACACAGGACAATAACCCCCCACCTCATTTACACTGTTTCATACACAGGACAATAACCCCCACCTCATTTACACTGTTTCATACACAGGACAACAACCCCACCTCATTTACACTGTTTCATACACAGGACAATAACCCCCACCTCATTTACACTGTTTCATACACAGGACAACAACCCCCCCCCTCATTTACACTGTTTCATACACAGGACAATAACCCCCCACCTCATTTACACTGTTTCATACACAGGACAATAACCCCCACCTCATTTACACTGTTTCATACACAGGACAACATCCGTACCTCATTTACACTGTTTCATACACAGGACGACAATCCCCACCTCATTTACACTGTTTCATACACAGGACAACAACCCCCACCTCATTTACACTGTTTCATACACAGGACAATAACCCCCCACCTCATTTACACTGTTTCATACACAGGACAATAACCCCCCACCTCATTTACACTGTTTCATACACAGGACAACAACCCCCACCTCATTTACACTGTTTCATACACAGGACAACAACTCCACCTCATTTACACTGTTTCATACACAGGACAATAACCCCACCTCATTTATACTGTTTCATACACAGGACAACAACCCCCCACCTCATTTACACTGTTTCATACACAGGACAACAACCCCCCCCCTCATTTACACTGTTTCATACACAGGACAATAACCCCCCACCTCATTTACACTGTTTCATACACAGGACAATAACCCCCACCTCATTTACACTGTTTCATACACAGGACAACAACCCCACCTCATTTACACTGTTTCATACACAGGACAACAACCCCCACCTCATTTACACTGTTTCATACACAGGACAACAACTCCACCTCATTTACACTGTTTCATACACAGGACAATAACCCCACCTTATTTATACTGTTTCATACACAGGACAACAACCCCCCACCTCATTTACACTGTTTCATACACAGGACAACAACCCCCCCCCTCATTTACACTGTTTCATACACAGGACAATAACCCCCCACCTCATTTACACTGTTTCATACACAGGACAATAACCCCCACCTCATTTACACTGTTTCATACACAGGACAACAACCCCACCTCATTTACACTGTTTCATACACAGGACAATAACCCCCACCTCATTTACACTGTTTCATACACAGGACAACAACCCCCCCCCTCATTTACACTGTTTCATACACAGGACAATAACCCCCCACCTCATTTACACTGTTTCATACACAGGACAATAACCCCCACCTCATTTACACTGTTTCATACACAGGACAACATCCGTACCTCATTTACACTGTTTCATACACAGGACGACAATCCCCACCTCATTTACACTGTTTCATACACAGGACAACAACCCCCACCTCATTTACACTGTTTCATACACAGGACAATAACCCCCCACCTCATTTACACTGTTTCATACACAGGACAATAACCCCCCACCTCATTTACACTGTTTCATACACAGGACAACAACCCCCACCTCATTTACACTGTTTCATACACAGGACAACAACTCCACCTCATTTACACTGTTTCATACACAGGACAATAACCCCACCTCATTTATACTGTTTCATACACAGGACAACAACCCCCCACCTCATTTACACTGTTTCATACACAGGACAACAACCCCCCCCCCTCATTTACACTGTTTCATACACAGGACAATAACCCCCCACCTCATTTACACTGTTTCATACACAGGACAATAACCCCCACCTCATTTACACTGTTTCATACACAGGACAACAACCCCACCTCATTTACACTGTTTCATACACAGGACAATAACCCCCACCTCATTTACACTGTTTCATACACAGGACAACAACCCCCCCCCTCATTTACACTGTTTCATACACAGGACAATAACCCCCCACCTCATTTACACTGTTTCATACACAGGACAATAACCCCCACCTCATTTACACTGTTTCATACACAGGACAACAACCCCACCTCATTTACACTGTTTCATACACAGGACAACAACCCCCACCTCATTTACACGGTTTCATACACAGGACAACAACTCCACCTCATTTACACTGTTTCATACACAGGACAATAACCCTCACCTCATTTACACTGTTTCATACACAGGACAACAACCGTACCTCATTTACACTGTTTCATACACAGGGCAATAACCCCACCTCATTTACACTGTTTCATACACAGGACAACAACCCCACCTCATTTACACAGTTTCATACACAGGACAACAACCGTACCTCATTTACACTGTTTCATACACAGGGCAATAACCCCACCTCATTTACACTGTTTCATACACAGGACAACAACCCCACCTCATTTACACTGTTTCATACACAGGACAACAACCCTCACCTCATTTACACTGTTTCATACACAGGACAACAGCCCCCACCTCATTTACACTGTTTCATACACAGGACAACAACCCCCACCTCATGTACACTGTTTCATACACAGGACAACAACCCCACCTCATTTACACTGTTTCATACACAGGACAATAACCCTCACCTCATTTACACTGTTTCATACACAGGACAATAACCCCCACCTCATTTACACTGTTTCATACACAGGACAATAACCCCACCCTCATTTACACTGTTTCATACACAGGACAACAACCCCCACCTCATTTACACGGTTTCATACACAGGACAACAACCCCACCTCATTTACACTGTTTCATACACAGGACAACAACCCTCACCTCATTTACACTGTTTCATACACAGGACAACAGCCCCCACCTCATTTACACTGTTTCATACACAGGACAACAACCCCCACCTCATGTACACTGTTTCATACACAGGACAACAACCCCACCTCATTTACACTGTTTCATACACAGGACAATAACCCTCACCTCATTTACACTGTTTCATACACAGGACAATAACCCCCACCTCATTTACACTGTTTCATACACAGGACAATAACCCCACCCTCATTTACACTGTTTCATACACAGGACAACAACCCCCACCTCATTTACACGGTTTCATACACAGGACAACAACTCCACCTCATTTACACTGTTTCATACACAGGACAACAACCCCCACCTCATTTACACTGTTTCATACACAGGACAACAACTCCACCTCATTTACACTGTTTCATACACAGGACAATAACCCCACCTCATTTACACTGTTTCATACACAGGACAATAACCCCCACCTCATGTACACTGTTTCATACACAGGACAACAACCCCACCTCATTTACACTGTTTCATACACAGGACAATAACCCTCACCTCATTTACACTGTTTCATACACAGGACAACAACCCCCACCTCATTTACACGGTTTCATACACAGGACAACAACTCCACCTCATTTACACTGTTTCATACACAGGACAACAACTCCACCTCATTTACACTGTTTCATACACAGGACAACAACCCCCACCTCATTTACACTGTTTCATACACAGGACAACAACTCCACCTCATTTACACTGTTTCATACACAGGACAACAACCCCCACCTCATTTACACTGTTTCATACACAGGACAACAACTCCACCTCATTTACACTGTTTCATACACAGGACAACAACCCCCACCTCATTTACACTGTTTCATACACAGGACAACAACTCCACCTCATTTACACTGTTTCATACACAGGACAATAACCCCACCTCATTTATACTGTTTCATACACAGGACAACAACCCCCCACCTCATTTACACTGTTTCATACACAGGACAACAACCCCCCCCCCTCATTTACACTGTTTCATACACAGGACAATAACCCCCCACCTCATTTACACTGTTTCATACACAGGACAATAACCCCCACCTCATTTACACTGTTTCATACACAGGACAACAACCCCACCTCATTTACACTGTTTCATACACAGGACAATAACCCCCACCTCATTTACACTGTTTCATACACAGGACAACAACCCCCCCCTCATTTACACTGTTTCATACACAGGACAATAACCCCCCACCTCATTTACACTGTTTCATACACAGGACAATAACCCCCACCTCATTTACACTGTTTCATACACAGGACAACATCCGTACCTCATTTACACTGTTTCATACACAGGACGACAATCCCCACCTCATTTACACTGTTTCATACACAGGACAACAACCCCCACCTCATTTACACTGTTTCATACACAGGACAATAACCCCCCACCTCATTTACACTGTTTCATACACAGGACAATAACCCCCCACCTCATTTACACTGTTTCATACACAGGACAACAACCCCCACCTCATTTACACTGTTTCATACACAGGACAACAACCCCCACCTCATTTACACTGTTTCATACACAGGACAATAACCCCCACCTCATTTACACTGTTTCATACACAGGACAACAACCCCCACCTCATTTACACTGTTTCATACACAGGACAACAACCCCCACCTCATTTACACTGTTTCATACACAGTACAACAACCCCACCTCATTTACACTGTTTCATACACAGGACAACAACCCCCCCTCATTTACACTGTTTCATACACAGGACAACAACCCCCACCTCATTTACACTGTTTCATACACAGGACAACAACCCCACCTCATTTACACTGTTTCATACACAGACAACAACCCCCACCTCATTTACACTGTTTCATACACAGGACAACAACTCCACCTCATTTACACTGTTTCATACACAGGACAACAACCCCCCCCTCATTTACACTGTTTCATACACAGGACAACAACCCCCACCTCATTTACACTGTTTCATACACAGGACAATAACCCACACCTCATTTACACTGTTTCATACACAGGACAACAACCCCCACCTCATTTACACTGTTTCATAC
>NC_092088.1:103890282-103946970 GCF_045679555.1 Salvelinus alpinus
TATTTTCAGGTCTCTCCAGAGATGTTCGATCAGGTTCAAGTCCGGGCTCTGGTTGGGCCACTCAAGGACATTCAGAGACTTTTCCCGAAGCCACTCCTGCGTTGTCTTGTCTGTGTGCTTACGGTCGTTGTCCTGTTGGAAGGTGAACCTTTGCCCCAGTCTGAGGTCCTGAGAGCTCTGGAGCAGGTTTTCATCAAGGATCTCTCTGTACTTTGCTCCGTTCATCTTTCCCTCAATCCTGACTAGTCTCCCAGTTCTTAAAGGGTAGCTTGTGTGTAGCGTAGCTTCTTCCAGTGTGAAGTAATTAGGTAGCTTTGTGTGTAGCGTAGCTTCTTCCAGTGTGAAGTAATTGATAAGTTGGTGAACTATATTTCCAGAGTAGCTTCCCCGACACTGCTGATACCATACCTGTATGCCTTAGCTGAAACATTACCGATATGGGCGGCAGGTAGCCTAATGGTTAGAGGGGGAGGGGCAGGTAGACTAGTGGTTAGAGGTGGGAGGCAGGTAGCCTAGTGGTTAGAGGGGGAGGGGCAGGTAGCCTAGTGGTTAGAGGGGGAGGGGCAGGTAGCCTAGTGGTTAGAGGGGGAGGGGCAGGTAGACTAGTGGTTAGAGGTGGGAGGCAGGTAGCCTAGTGGTTAGAGGGGGAGGGGCAGGTAGCCTAGTGGTTAGAGGGGGAGGGGCAGGTAGACTAGTGGTTAGAGGTGGGAGGCAGGTAGCCTAGTGGTTAGAGGGGGAGGGGCAGGTAGCCTAGTGGTTAGAGGGGGAGGCAGGTAGCCTAGTGGTTAGAGGGGGGGAGGCAGGTAGCCTAGTGGTTAGAGAATTGGGCCAGTAATCGAAAGGTTGCTGGATTGAATCCCCGAGCTGACAAGGTATAAATCTGTCGTTCTGCCCCTGAACAAGGCAGTTAACCCACTGTTCCCCGGTAGGCCGTCATTGTAAATAAGAATTTGTTCTTAACTGACTTGCCTAGTTAAATAAAGGTTAAATAAAAAATAAAAAACATATTTGACCAAATGAAACTGATCCTAGTAAAAGGAAGCAGAAGGGGTTTGGACGTAGTTAAACCTTTTGTTTTTATTCCTTCCTTGTGATGTTTATGTTCAGGCATTCTGAAGGACTACCTACGTGAGCTGCCGTCCTCCCTTATCACCAGGACCTTGTACGAGGTGGTTTTGGAGGCCATGTCTCTGAGACCTCCTCCTTCCCGCTTCTCCCCTGGTACCTCCTCTCCTGGCAGGAGCGAGGGAGACGTACAGCGCTCTCAGAGCACCGTGGCCCTGCTGCATTGTCTGCCTGAACCAGAGAGGGTGGGTACCTGTCTGTCTGTCTGTCTGCCTGTCTGTCTGTCTGTCTGTCTGTCTGTCTGTCTTTCTGCCTGAACCAGAGAGGGTGGGTACCTGTCTCTGTCTGTCTGTCTGTCTGTCTGTCTGTCTGTCTGTCTGTCTGTCTGTCTGTCTGTCTGTCTGTCTGTCTGTCTGTCTGTCTGTCTGTCTGTCTGTCTGTCTGTCTTTCTGTCTGAACCAGAGAGGGTGGGTACCTGTCTGTCTGTCTGTCTGTCTGTCTGTCTGTCTGTCTGTCTGTCTGTCTGTCTGTCTGTCTGTCTGTCTGTCTGTCTGTCTGTCTGTCTGTCTGTCTGTCTGTCTGAACCAGAGAGGGTGGGTACATTACATTTACATTTAAGTCATTTAGCAGACGCTCTTATCCAGAGCGACTTACAAATTGGTGCATTCACCTTATGATATCCAGTGGAACAACCACTTTACAATAGTGCATCTAACTCTTTTAAGGGGGGGGGGGGGTTAGAAGGATTACTTTATCCTATCCTAGGTATTCCTTAAAGAGGTGGGGTTTCAGGTGTCTCCGGAAGGTGGTGATTGACTCCGCTGACCTGGCGTCGTGAGGGAGTTTGTTCCACCATTGGGGTGCCAGAGCAGCGAACAGTTTTGACTGGGCTGAGCGGGAACTGTACTTCCTCAGAGGTAGGGAGGCGAGCAGGCCAGAGGTGGATGAACGCAGTGCCCTTGTTTGGGTGTAGGGCCTGATCAGAGCCTGAAGGTACGGAGGTGCCGTTCCCCTCACAGCTCCGTAGGCAAGCACCATGGTCTTGTAGCGGATGCGAGCTTCAACTGGAAGCCAGTGGAGAGAGCGGAGGAGCGGGGTGACGTGAGAGAACTTGGGAAAGTTGAACACCAGACGGGCTGCGGCGTTCTGGATGAGTTGTAGGGGTTTAATGGCACAGGCAGGGAGCCCAGCCAACAGCGAGTTGCAGTAATCCAGACGGGAGATGACAAGTGCCTGGATTAGGACCTGCGCCGCTTCCTGCGTGAGGCAGGGTCGTACTCTGCGAATGTTGTAGAGCATGAACCTACAGGAACGGGTCACCGCCTTGATGTTAGTTGTTACATGTCTCTGTCTGTCTGTCTGAACCAGAGAGGGTGGGTACCTGTCTCTGTCTGTCTGTCTGTCTGTCTGTCTGTCTGTCTGTCTGTCTGTCTGTCTGTCTGTCTGTCTGTCTGTCTGTCTGTCTGTCTGTCTGTCTGTCTGTCTGTCTGTCTGAACCAGAGAGGGTGGGTACATGTCTCTCTCTCTCTGTCTGTCTGTCTGTCTGTCTGTCTGTCTGTCTGTCTGTCTGTCTGTCTGTCTGTCTGTCTGTCTGAACCAGAGAGGGTGGGTACATGTCTCTCTCTCTGTCTGTCTGTCTGTCTGTCTGTCTGTCTGTCTGTCTGTCTGTCTGTCTGTCTGTCTGTCTGTCTGTCTGAACCAGAGAGGGTGGGTACATGTCTCTCTCTCTCTCTGCCTGTCTGTCTGTCTGAACCAGAGAGGGTGGGTACATGTCTCTCTCTCTGTCTGTCTGTCTGTCTGTCTGTCTGTCTGTCTGTCTGTCTGTCTGTCTGTCTGTCTGTCTGTCTGTCTGTCTGTCTGTCTGTCTGTCTGTCTGTCTGTCTGAACCAGAGAGGGTGGGTACATGTCTCTCTCTCTGTCTGTCTGTCTGTCTCCCTCTGTGTCTCTCTCTGTATGTCTCTCTGTTTCTCTCTCTCAAATTCCTTGCTTTTGGGTCAGTCACAGTGGTCAGGTATTCTGCCACTGTATACTCTCTGTTTAGGGCCAAATAGCATTCTAGTTTGCTCAGTTTTTTTGTTAATTCTTTCCAATGTGTCAAGTAATTATCTTTTTGTTTTCTCATGATTTGGTTGGGTCTAATTGTGCTGTTGTCCTGGGGCTCTGTGGGGTGTGTTTGTGTTTGTGAACAGAGCCCTAGGACCAGCTTGCTTAGGGGACTCTTCTCCAGGTTCATCTCTCTGTAGGTGATGGCTTTGTTATGGAAGGTTTGGGAATCGCTTCCTTTTAGGTGGTTGTAGAATTTAACTTCTCTTTTCTGGATTTTGATAATTAGTGGGTATCGGCTTAATTCTGCTTTGCACGTATTATTTGGTGTTTTACGTTGTACACAGAGGATATTTTTGTAGAATTCTGCATGCAGAATCTCAATTTGGTGTTTGTCCCATTTTGTGAGTTCTTGGTTGGTGAGCGGACCCCAGACCTCACAACCATAAAGGGCAATGGGCTCTATGACTGATTCAAGTATTTTCAGCCAGATCCTAGTTGGTAAGGTGAATTTTATGTTCCTTTTGATGGCATAGAAGGGTTAGGCCCTATCTAACCTATCTAACCCTATCTAACCTATCTAACCTATCTAACCTATCTAACCTATCTAACCTATAGGGTTAGGTAGGGTTAGATAGGGTTAGGTAGGGTTAGGTAGGGTTAGGTAGAATTAGGTAGGGTTAGATAGGGTTAGGTAGGGTTAGGTAGGGTTAGGTAGGGTTAGGTAGGGTTAGGTAGGGTTAGGTAGTGTTAGATAGGGTTAGGTAGGGTTAGGTAGGGTTAGGTAGGGTTAGGTAGGGTTAGGTAGGGTTAGATAGGGTTAGGTAGGGTTAGGTAGGGTTAGGTAGGGTTAGGTAGGGTTAGGTAGGGTTAGATAGGGTTAGATAGGGTTAGGTAGGGTTAGGTAGGGTTAGGTAGGGTTAGATAGGGTTAGGTAGGGTTAGGTAGGGTTAGATAGGGTTAGGTAGGGTTAGATAGGGTTAGGTAGGGTTAGGTAGGGTTAGGTAGGGTTAGGTAGGGTTAGATAGGGTTAGGTAGGGTTAGGTAGGGTTAGGTAGGGTTAGGTAGGGTTAGGTAGGGTTAGGTAGGGTTAGATAGGGTTAGGTAGGGTTAGGTAGGGTTAGATAGGGTTAGGTAGGGTTAGATAGGGTTAGGTAGGGTTAGGTAGGGTTAGATAGGGTTAGGTAGGGTTAGGTAGGGTTAGGTAGGGTTAGATAGGGTTAGGTAGGGTTAGGTAGGGTTAGGTAGGGTTAGGTAGGGTTAGGTAGGGTTAGATAGGGTTAGGTAGGGTTAGGTAGGGTTAGGTAGGGTTAGGTAGGGTTAGATAGGGTTAGGTAGGGTTAGGTAGGGTTAGATAGGGTTAGGTAGGGTTAGATAGGGTTAGGTAGGGTTAGGTAGGGTTAGATAGGGTTAGATAGGGTTAGGTAGGGTTAGATAGGGTTAGATAGGGTTAGGTAGGGTTAGATAGGGTTAGATAGGTTAGATAGGGTTAGGTAGGGTTAGGTAGGGTTAGATAGGGTTAGGTAGGGTTAGGTAGGGTTAGATAGGGTTAGGTAGGGTTAGGTAGGGTTAGATAGGGTTAGATAGGGTTAGGTAGGGTTAGATAGGGTTAGATAGGGTTAGGTAGGGTTAGATAGGGTTAGATAGGGTTAGATAGGGTTAGGTAGGGTTAGGTAGGGTTAGATAGGGTTAGGTAGGGTTAGGTAGGGTTAGATAGGGTTAGGTAGGGTTAGGTAGGGTTAGATAGGGTTAGATAGGGTTAGGTAGGGTTAGATAGGGTTAGGTAGGGCTTTAGGTAGGGTTAGGGTTAGGGTTCTAACCCTCTTCTCTCCCCTCTCTCCAGTCCTCCCTGTCCCTCCTCCAGTCCTCCCTGTCCCTCCTCCAGTCCCCCCTGTCCCTCCTCCAGTCCTCCCTGTCCCTCCTCCAGTCCTCCCTGTCCCTCCTCCAGTCCCCCCTGTCTAACCCTCTTCTCTCCCCTCTCTCCAGTCCTCCCTGTCCCTCCTCCAGTCCTCCCTGTCTAACCCTCTTCTCTCCCCTCTCTCCAGTCCTCCCTGTCCCTCCTCCAGCCCCCCTTGTCCCTCCTCCAGTCCCCCCTGTCTAACCCTCTTCTCTCCCCTCTCTCCAGTCCTCCCTGTCCCTCCTCCAGTCCTCCCTGTCCCTCCTCCAGTCCCCCCTGTCCCTCCTCCAGTCCTCCCTGTCCCTCCTCCAGTCCTCCCTGTCCCTCCTCCAGTCCCCCCTGTCTAACCCTCTTCTCTCCCCTCTCTCCAGTCCTCCCTGTCCCTCCTCCAGTCCTCCCTGTCTAACCCTCTTCTCCCCCCTCTCTCCAGTCCTCCCTGTCCCTCCTCCAGCCCCCCTTGTCCCTCCTCCAGTCCCCCCTGTCTAACCCTCTTCTCTCCCCTCTCTCCAGTCCTCCCTGTCCCTCCTCCAGTCCTCCCTGTCCCTCCTCCAGTCCCCCCTGTCTAACCCTCTTCTCTCCCCTCTCTCCAGTCCTCCCTGTCCCTCCTCCAGTCCTCCCTGTCTAACCCTCTTCTCTCCCCTCTCTCCAGTCCCCCCTGTCCCTCCTCCAGTCCTCCCTGTCCCTCCTCCAGTTCTCCCTGTCTAACCCTCTTCTCTCCCCTCTCTCCAGTCCTCCCTGTCCCTCCTCCAGTCCTCCTTGTCCCTCCTCCAGTCCCCCCTGTCTAACCCTCTTCTCTCCCCTCTCTCCAGTCCTCCCTGTCCCTCCTCCAGTCCCCCCTGTCCCTCCTCCAGTCCTCCCTGTCTAACCCTCTTTTCTCCCCTCTCTCCAGTCCTCCCTGTCCCTCCTCCAGTCCTCCCTGTCTAACCCTCTTCTCTCCCCTCTCTCCAGTCCCCCCTGTCCTTCCTCCAGTCCCCCCTGTCCCTCCTCCAGCCCCCCCTGTCCCTCCTCCAGTCCCCCCTGTCCCTCCTCCAGTCCTCCCTGTCCCTCCTCCAGTCCTCCCTGTCTAACCCTCTTCTCTCCCCTCTCTCCAGTCCCCCCTGTCCCTCCTCCAGTCCTCCCTGTCCCTCCTCCAGTCCTCCCTGTCTAACCCTCTTCTCTCCCCTCTCTCCAGTCCTCCCTGTCCCTCCTCCAGTCCTCCCTGTCCCTCCTCCAGTCCCCCCTGTCTAACCCTCTTCTCTCCCCTCTCTCCAGTCCTACCTGTCCCTCCTCCAGTCCTCCCTGTCTAACCCTCTTCTCTCCCCTCTCTCCAGTCCTCCCTGTCCCTCCTCCAGCCCCCCTTGTCCCTCCTCCAGTCCCCCCTGTCTAACCCTCTTCTCTCCCCTCTCTCCAGTCCTCCCTGTCCCTCCTCCAGTCCTCCCTGTCCCTCCTCCAGTCCCCCCTGTCCCTCCTCCAGTCCTCCCTGTCCCTCCTCCAGTCCTCCCTGTCCCTCCTCCAGTCCCCCCTGTCTAACCCTCTTCTCTCCCCTCTCTCCAGTCCTCCCTGTCCCTCCTCCAGTCCTCCCTGTCTAACCCTCTTCTCTCCCCTCTCTCCAGTCCTCCCTGTCCCTCCTCCAGCCCCCCTTGTCCCTCCTCCAGTCCCCCCTGTCTAACCATCTTCTCTCCCCTCTCTCCAGTCCTCCCTGTCCCTCCTCCAGTCCTCCCTGTCCCTCCTCCAGTCCCCCCTGTCTAACCCTCTTCTCTCCCCTCTCTCCAGTCCTCCCTGTCCCTCCTCCAGTCCTCCCTGTCTAACCCTCTTCTCTCCCCTCTCTCCAGTCCCCCCTGTCCCTCCTCCAGTCCTCCCTGTCCCTCCTCCAGTTCTCCCTGTCTAACCCTCTTCTCTCCCCTCTCTCCAGTCCTCCCTGTCCCTCCTCCAGTCCTCCTTGTCCCTCCTCCAGTCCCCCCTGTCTAACCCTCTTCTCTCCCCTCTCTCCAGTCCTCCCTGTCCCTCCTCCAGTCCCCCCTGTCCCTCCTCCAGTCCTCCCTGTCTAACCCTCTTCTCTCCCCTCTCTCCAGTCCTCCCTGTCCCTCCTCCAGTCCTCCCTGTCTAACCCTCTTCTCTCCCCTCTCTCCAGTCCCCCCTGTCCTTCCTCCAGTCCCCCCTGTCCCTCCTCCAGCCCCCCCTGTCCCTCCTCCAGTCCCCCCTGTCCCTCCTCCAGTCCTCCCTGTCCCTCCTCCAGTCCTCCCTGTCTAACCCTCTTCTCTCCCCTCTCTCCAGTCCCCCCTGTCCCTCCTCCAGTCCTCCCTGTCCCTCCTCCAGTCCTCCCTGTCTAACCCTCTTCTCTCCCCTCTCTCCAGTCCTCCCTGTCCCTCCTCCAGTCCTCCCTGTCTAACCCTCTTCTCTCCCCTCTCTCCAGTCCCCCCTGTCCCTCCTCCAGTCCTCCCTGTCCCTCCTCCAGTCCTCCCTGTATAACCCTCTTCTCTCCCCTCTCTCCAGTCCCCGCTGTCCCTCTCTCCAGTCCTCCCTGTCCCTCCTCCAGTCCTCCCTGTCTAACCCTCTTCTCTCCCCTCTCTCCAGTCCTCCCTGTCCCTCCTCCAGTCCTCCCTGTCCCTCCTCCAGTCCCCCCTGTCCCTCCTCCAGTCCCCCCTGTCCCTCCTCCAGTCCCCCCTGTCCCTCTCTCCAGTCCTCCCTGTCCCTCTCTCCAGTCCCCCCTGTCCCTCCTCCAGTCCTCCCTGTCCCTCCTCCAGTCCTCCCTGTCCCTCCTCCAGTCCTCCCTGTCCCTCCTCCAGTCCCCCCTGTCCCTCCTCCAGTCCTCCCTGTCCCTCCTCCAGTCCCCCCTGTCCCTCCTCCAGTCCTCCCTGTCCCTCTCTCCAGTCCCCCCTGTCCCTCCTCCAGTCCTCCCTGTCCCTCCTCCAGTCCCCCCTGTCCCTCCTCCAGTCCTCCCTGTCCCTCCTCCAGTCCTCCCTGTCCCTCTCTCCAGTCCCCCCTGTCCCTCCTCCAGTCCTCCCTGTCCCTCCTCCAGTCCCCCCTGTCCCTCCTCCAGTCCTCCCTGTCCCTCCTCCAGTCCCCCCTGTCCCTCCTCCAGTCCTCCCTGTCCCTCCTCCAGTCCCCCCTGTCCCTCCTCCAGTCCTCCCTGTCCCTCTCTCCAGTCCCCCCTGTCCCTCCTCCAGTCCTCCCTGTCCCTCCTCCAGTCCCCCCTGTCCCTCCTCCAGTCCTCCCTGTCCCTCCTCCAGTCCCCCCTGTCCCTCCTCCAGTCCTCCCTATCCCTCCTCCAGTCCCCCCTGTCCCTCCTCCAGTCCCCCCTGTCCCTCCTCCAGTCCCCCCTGTCCTTCTCTCCAGTCCTCCCTGTCCCTCTCTCCAGTCCTCCCTGTCCCTCCTCCAGTCCTCCCTGTCTAACCCTCTTCTCTCTCCCCTCTCTCCAGTCCCCCCTGTCCCTCCTCCAGTCCCCCCTGTCCCTCCTCCAGTCCCCCTGTCTAACCCTCTTCTCTCTCCTCTCTCCAGTCCTCCCTGTCCCTCCTCCAGTCCTCCCTGTCCCTCCTCCAGTCCCCCCTGTCCCTCCTCCAGTCCTCCCTGTCCCTCCTCCAGTCCTCCCTGTCTAACCCTCTTCTCTCTCCTCTCTCCAGTCCCCCCTGTCCCTCCTCCAGTCCTCCCTGTCCCTCCTCCAGTCCCCCCTGTCCCTCCTCCAGTCCCCCCTTTCCCTCTCTCCAGTCCCCCCTGTCCCTCTCTCCAGTCCTCCCTGTCCCTCCTCCAGTCCTCCCTGTCTAACCCTCTTCTCTCTCCTCTCTCCAGTCCCCCCTGTCCCTCTCTCCAGTCCCCCCTGTCCCTCTCTCCAGTCCCCCCTGTCCCTCTCTCCAGTCCTCCCTGTCCCTCTCTCCAGTCCTCCCTGTCCCTCCTCCAGTCCCCCCTGTCCCTCCTCCAGTCCCCCCTGTCCCTCTCTCCAGTCCCCCCTGTCCCTCTCTCCAGTCCCCCCTGTCCCTCTCTCCAGTCCCCCCTGTCCCTCCTCCAGTCCTCCCTGTCCCTCCTCCAGTCCTCCCTGTCTAACCCTCTTCTCTCCCCTCTCTCCAGTCCTCCCTGTCCCTCCTCCAGTCCTCCCTGTCCCTCCTCCAGTCCCCCCTGTCCCTCTCTCCAGTCCCCCCTGTCCCTCTCTCCAGTCCCCCCTGTCCCTCCTCCAGTCCTCCCTGTCCCTCCTCCAGTCCTCCCTGTCTAACCCTCTTCTCTCCCCTCTCTCCAGTCCCCCCTGTCCCTCCTCCAGTCCTCCCTGTCCCTCCTCCAGTCCTCCCTGTCTAACCCTCTTCTCTCCCCTCTCTCCAGTCCCCCCTGTCCCTCTCTCCAGTCCCCCCTGTCCCTCCTCCAGTCCTCCCTGTCCCTCCTCCAGTCCTCCCTGTCTAACCCTCTTCTCTCTCCTCTCTCCAGGCCACCCTCTCGCTGCTCCTGGACCATCTGAGCCTTGTTGCCTCCTACAGTGACTGTAACCGGATGAACTGTCAGAACCTGGCGGTGTGTTTCGGCCCGGTGCTCCTGACCCCCACCCAGGAGTCGTGGCGACCCACTGCACCGGGACAGGGAGGGCAGGGCGGGCACGGGGGGAGCTGTGGAAGGGGCGGACGGAGTTTTGCTCACAGTGAGGAGATCGCCAGTGCTGTGGACTTCAAGAGACACATCGAGGCCTTGCATTACCTGCTGCAGCTTTGGCCCAGTAAGTGTCTGTTGGTACAAAGTGGGCCGACATATCCAACAGGGCCAAACTGATGGATATGACCTCATTGCAACCAGATAAATAGCTTTGTTACGTCATTTCAACCAGTCTTCCCGTTTCCTAGTGAATCTGTACTATACAGTGCCTTTGGAATGTATTCAGACCCCTTGACTTTTTCCACATGTTGTTACGTTACAGCCTTATTCTAAAATCTATTAAATCGTTTTTTCCCCTCATCAATCTACACACTATACCACATAATGACATCACAATACCCCATAATGACATCACAATACCCCATAATGACATCACAATATCCCATAATGACAAAGAAAGAATAGTTTTTTGGAATGTTTTGCTAATTTATTCAATATAAAATCTGAAATATGACATTTACGTAAGTATTCAGACCCTTTACTCAGTACTTTGTTGAAGCACCTTTGGCAGCGATTACAGCCACGAGTCTTCTTGGGTATGACGCTACAAGCTTGGCACACCTGTATTTGGGGAATTTCTCCCATTCTCTTTTGCAGATCCTCTCAAGCTCCAAGCGGGCTGTCATGTGCCTTTTACTGAGGAGTGGCTTCCGTCTGGCCACTCTACCATAAAGGGCTGATTGGTGGAGTGCTGCAGAGATGGTTGTCCTTCTGGAAGGTTCTTCCATCTCCACAGAGGAACTCTGGAGCTCTGTCAGAGTGACCATTGGGTTCTTGGTCACTGACCAAGACCCTTCTCCCCAGATTGCTCAGTTTGGCCGGGCGACCAGCTCTAGGACGAGTCTTGGTGGTTCTGAATTTCTTCCATTTAAGAATGATGGAGGCCATTGTGTTCTTGGGGACCTTCAATGCTACAGACAGTTGTTTGGTACCCTTCCCCAGATCTGTGCCTCGACACAATCCAGTCTCGGGGCTCTATGGATAATTCCTTCGACCTCATGGCTTGGTTTTTGCTCTGACATTCACTGTCAACTGTGGGACCTTATATAGACAGGTGTGTGCCTTTCCAAATCATGTCCAATCAATTGAATTTACCACAGGTGGACTCCAATCAAGTTGTAGAAACATCTCAAGGCTAATCAATGGAAACAGGATGCACCTGAGCTCAATTTCGAGTCTCATAGCAAAGGGTCTGAATACTTATGTAAATAAGGTATTTCAATTTTTAAGAATTTCTTTGCTGCAAAAATGTCAAAAAATCTGTTTTCGCTTTGTCATTATGGGGTACTGTGTGTAGATTGAGGAGAAAAAAATATTAATTTAATCCATTTTAGAATAAGGTTGTAACGTAACAAAATGTGGAAAAAGTCCAGGGGTCTGAATACTTTCCGAATGCACTGTATGACCAAAAGTATGTGGACACCTGCTCGTCAAACATCTCATTCTAAAATCATGGGAATTAATATAGAGTTGGTCCCCCCTTTGCTGCTGTAACAGCCTCCACTCTTCTGGGAAGGCTTTCCACTAGATGTTGGAACACTGCTGCTATAACAGCCTCCACTCTTCTGGGAAGGCTTTCCACTAGATGTTGGAACATTGCTGCTATAACAGCCTCCACTCTTCTGGGAAGGCTTTCCACTAGATGTTGGAACATTGCTGCTATAACAGCCTCCACTCTTCTGGGAAGGCTTTCCACTAGATGTTGGAACACTGCTGCTATAACAGCCTCCACTCTTCTGGGAAGGCTTTCCACTAGATGTTGGAACATTGCTGCTATAACAGCCTCCACTCTTCTGGGAAGGCTTTCCACTAGATGTTGGAACATTGCTGCTATAACAGCCTCCACTCTTCTGGGAAGGCTTTCCACTAGATGTTGGAACACTGCTGCTATAACAGCCTCCACTCTTCTGGGAAGGCTTTCCACTAGATGTTGGAACACTGCTGCTATACTATAACAGCCTCCACTCTTCTGGGAAGGCTTTCCACTAGATGTTGGAACACTGCTGCTATACTATAACAGCCTCCACTCTTCTGGGAAGGCTTTCCACTAGATGTTGGAACACTGCTGCTATACTATAACAGCCTCCACTCTTCTGGGAAGGCTTTCCACTAGATGTTGGAACACTGCTGCTATAACAGCCTCCACTCTTCTGGGAAGGCTTTCCACTAGATGTTGGAACATTGCTGCTGTAACAGCCTCCACTCTTCTGGGAAGGCTTTCCACTAGATGTTGGTACATTGCTGCTATAACAGCCTCCACTCTTCTGGGAAGGCTTTCCACTAGATGTTGGAACATTGCTGCTATAACAGCCTCCACTCTTCTGGGAGGGCTTTCCACTAGATGATGGAACATTGCTGCTATAACAGCCTCCACTCTTCTGGGAAGGCTTTCCACTAGATGTTGGAACATTGCTGCTATAACAGCCTCCACTCTTCTGGGAGGGCTTTCCACTAGATGATGGAACATTGCTGCTATAACAGCCTCCACTCTTCTGGGAAGGCTTTCCACTAGATGTTGGAACATTGCTGCTATAACAGCCTCCACTCTTCTGGGAAGGCTTTCCACTAGATGTTGGAACATTGCTCCTATAACAGCCTCCACTCTTCTGGGAAGGCTTTCCACTAGATGTTGGAACATTGCTGCTATAACAGCCTCCACTCTTCTGGGAAGGCTTTCCACTAGATGTTGGAACATTGCTGCTATAACAGCCTCCACTCTTCTGGGAAGGCTTTCCACTAGATGTTGGAACATTGCTGCTATAACAGCCTCCACTCTTCTGGGAAGGCTTTCCACTAGATGTTGGAACATTGCTGCTATAACAGCCTCCACTCTTCTGGGAAGGCTTTCCACTAGATGTTGGAACATTGCTGCTATAACAGCCTCCACTCTTCTGGGAAGGCTTTCCACTAGATGTTGGAACATTGCTGCTATAACAGCCTCCACTCTTCTGGGAAGGCTTTCCACTAGATGTTGGAACATTGCTCCTATAACAGCCTCCACTCTTCTGGGAAGGCTTTCCACTAGATGTTGGAACATTGCTGCTATAACAGCCTCCACTCTTCTGGGAAGGCTTTCCACTAGATGTTGGAACATTGCTGCTATAACAGCCTCCACTCTTCTGGGAAGGCTTTCCACTAGATGTTGGAACATTGCTGCTGTAACAGCCTCCACTCTTCTGGGAAGGCTTTCCACTAGATGTTGGTACATTGCTGCTATAACAGCCTCCACTCTTCTGGGAAGGCTTTCCACTAGATGTTGGAACATTGCTGCTATAACAGCCTCCACTCTTCTGGGAAGGCTTTCCACTAGATGTTGGAACATTGCTGCTGTAACAGCCTCCACTCTTCTGGGAAGGCTTTCCACTAGATGTTGGAACATTGCTGCTATAACAGCCTCCACTCTTCTGGGAAGGCTTTCCACTAGATGTTGGAACATTGCTGCTATAACAGCCTCCACTCTTCTGGGAAGGCTTTCCACTAGATGTTGGAACATTGCTGCTATAACAGCCTCCACTCTTCTGGGAAGGCTTTCCACTAGATGTTGGAACATTGCTGCTGTAACAGCCTCCACTCTTCTGGGAAGGCTTTCCACTAGATGTTGGAACACTGCTGCTATAACAGCCTCCACTCTTCTGGGAAGGCTTTCCACTAGATGTTGGAACACTGCTGCTATAACAGCCTCCACTCTTCTGGGAAGGCTTTCCGCTAGATGTTGGAACACTGCTGCTATACTATAACAGCCTCCACTCTTCTGGGAAGGCTTTCCACTAGATGTTGGAACACTGCTGCTATACTATAACAGCCTCCACTCTTCTGGGAAGGCTTTCCACTAGATGTTGGAACACTGCTGCTATAACAGCCTCCACTCTTCTGGGAAGGCTTTCCACTAGATGTTGGAACATTGCTGCTGTAACAGCCTCCACTCTTCTGGGAAGGCTTTCCACTAGATGTTGGTACATTGCTGCTATAACAGCCTCCACTCTTCTGGGAAGGCTTTCCACTAGATGTTGGAACATTGCTGCTATAACAGCCTCCACTCTTCTGGGAGGGCTTTCCACTAGATGATGGAACATTGCTGCTATAACAGCCTCCACTCTTCTGGGAAGGCTTTCCACTAGATGTTGGAACATTGCTGCTATAACAGCCTCCACTCTTCTGGGAGGGCTTTCCACTAGATGATGGAACATTGCTGCTATAACAGCCTCCACTCTTCTGGGAAGGCTTTCCACTAGATGTTGGAACATTGCTGCTATAACAGCCTCCACTCTTCTGGGAAGGCTTTCCACTAGATGTTGGAACATTGCTCCTATAACAGCCTCCACTCTTCTGGGAAGGCTTTCCACTAGATGTTGGAACATTGCTGCTATAACAGCCTCCACTCTTCTGGGAAGGCTTTCCACTAGATGTTGGAACATTGCTGCTATAACAGCCTCCACTCTTCTGGGAAGGCTTTCCACTAGATGTTGGAACATTGCTGCTATAACAGCCTCCACTCTTCTGGGAAGGCTTTCCACTAGATGTTGGAACATTGCTGCTATAACAGCCTCCACTCTTCTGGGAAGGCTTTCCACTAGATGTTGGAACATTGCTGCTATAACAGCCTCCACTCTTCTGGGAAGGCTTTCCACTAGATGTTGGAACATTGCTGCTATAACAGCCTCCACTCTTCTGGGAAGGCTTTCCACTAGATGTTGGAACATTGCTCCTATAACAGCCTCCACTCTTCTGGGAAGGCTTTCCACTAGATGTTGGAACATTGCTGCTATAACAGCCTCCACTCTTCTGGGAAGGCTTTCCACTAGATGTTGGAACATTGCTGCTATAACAGCCTCCACTCTTCTGGGAAGGCTTTCCACTAGATGTTGGAACATTGCTGCTGTAACAGCCTCCACTCTTCTGGGAAGGCTTTCCACTAGATGTTGGTACATTGCTGCTATAACAGCCTCCACTCTTCTGGGAAGGCTTTCCACTAGATGTTGGAACATTGCTGCTATAACAGCCTCCACTCTTCTGGGAAGGCTTTCCACTAGATGTTGGAACATTGCTGCTGTAACAGCCTCCACTCTTCTGGGAAGGCTTTCCACTAGATGTTGGAACATTGCTGCTATAACAGCCTCCACTCTTCTGGGAAGGCTTTCCACTAGATGTTGGAACATTGCTGCTATAACAGCCTCCACTCTTCTGGGAAGGCTTTCCACTAGATGTTGGAACATTGCTGCTATAACAGCCTCCACTCTTCTGGGAAGGCTTTCCACTAGATGTTGGAACATTGCTGCTGTAACAGCCTCCACTCTTCTGGGAGGGCTTTCCACTAGATGTTGGAACATTGCTGCTATAACAGCCTCCACTCTTCTGGGAGGGCTTTCCACTAGATGATGGAACATTGCTGCTATAACAGCCTCCACTCTTCTGGGAAGGCTTTCCACTAGATGTTGGAACATTGCTGCTGTAACAGCCTCCACTCTTCTGGGAAGGCTTTCCACTAGATGTTGGAACATTGCTGCTATAACAGCCTCCACTCTTCTGGGAAGGCTTTCCACTAGATGTTGGAACATTGCTGCTATAATAGCCTCCACTCTTCTGGGAAGGCTTTCCACTAGATGTTGGATCATTGCTGCTATAACAGCCTCCACTCTTCTGGGAAGGCTTTCCACTAGATGTTGGAACATTGCTGCTATAACAGCCTCCACTCTTCTGGGAAGGCTTTCCACTAGATGTTGGAACATTGCTGCTATAACAGCCTCCACTCTTCTGGGAAGGCTTTCCACTAGATGTTGGAACATTGCTGCTGTAACAGCCTCCACTCTTCTGGGAAGGCTTTCCACTAGATGTTGGAACATTGCTGCTATAACAGCCTCCACTCTTCTGGGAAGGCTTTCCACTAGATGTTGGAACATTGCTGCTATAACAGCCTCCACTCTTCTGGGAAGGCTTTCCACTAGATGTTGGAACATTGCTGCTATAACAGCCTCCACTCTTCTGGGAAGGCTTTCCACTAGATGTTGGAACATTGCTGCTATAACAGCCTCCACTCTTCTGGGAAGGCTTTCCACTAGATGTTGGAACATTGCTGCTGTAACAGCCTCCACTCTTCTGGGAAGGCTTTCCACTAGATGTTGGAACATTGCTGCTATAACAGCCTCCACTCTTCTGGGAGGGCTTTCCACTAGATGATGGAACATTGCTGCTATAACAGCCTCCACTCTTCTGGGAAGGCTTTCCACTAGATGTTGGAACATTGCTGCTATAACAGCCTCCACTCTTCTGGGAAGGCTTTCCACTAGATGTTGGAACATTGCTGCTATAACAGCCTCCACTCTTCTGGGAAGGCTTTCCACTAGATGTTGGAACATTGCTGCTATAACAGCCTCCACTCTTCTGGGAAGGCTTTCCACTAGATGATGGAACATTGCTGCTATAACAGCCTCCACTCTTCTGGGAAGGCTTTCCACTAGATGTTGGAACATTGCTGCTATAACAGCCTCCACTCTTCTGGGAAGGCTTTCCACTAGATGTTGGAACATTGCTGCTGTAACAGCCTCCACTCTTCTGGGAAGGCTTTCCACTAGATGTTTGAACATTGCTGCATCCTGACTCTTGGGGTCTCCCGAGTGGCGCAGCGGTCTAAGGCACTGCATTTCAGTGCTAGAGGCGTCACTGCAGACCCTGGTTTGATTCCAGGCTGTATCACAACCGGCCGTGATTGGGAGTCCCATAGGGCGGCGCACAATTGGCTCAGCGTCGTCCGGGTTTGGGTTTGGACGGGGGTAGGCCGTCATTTTAAATAAGAATTTGTTCTTAACTGACTTGCCTAGTTAAATAAAGATTAAATAAAAAATAAAAAATTCTCATAAAATTTTTAATGATGGTGTCACGTTGAAAGTCACTGAGCTCTTCAGTAAGGCCATTCTATTGCTAATGTTTGTCTATGGAGATTGCATGGCTGTGTGCTCGATTTTATACACCTGTCAGCAACGGGTGTGGCTGAAATATCCCGAATCCACTAATTTGAAGGGGTGTCCACATACTCTTGTCTATAAATATATTTGATTTGCAACAGTGGGACGTGTTGAGAACATCTCTGGGTTTGAAACCTTTCCTCTCTCTGCTTCCTAACTCCTCAGTTCCTACAGACCGAGTGACAGACAACCCTGACTCTCCCGCCCTCCTCCAGCCCTCCTCCAGTTCAGACGTGCCTCCTTCCCCTCCCAGCCCCATGCCCCATAACCCCCTGCGGCGGCGCTGCCAGCGCGGCCTGTCTCTGCCTCTGGACCTACCGGGGGACGAAGTGGGCGTGGTGTCGCGACGTGGGCGGGGCCGACTGGAGAGCCCGCCGTGTAACCGGTATGCTGGCGACTGGAGCGTGTGTGGGCGGGACTTTCTGTCCGGAGGAGATGCGGACTACGATGAGGTGGCGGGGAGCGACAGTGAGGAAGAGGAGGAAGAGAGGGAGGTGAAGAAGGTGGAGTGGACTCAGTACGTAGATGACTTAGTTCTGGATTTTGACGCCCCGTTTACCTGCAGACTGAGTCTCAAAGACTTTGATACGCTGATATCAGACCTGGAGAGAGAGCTGTCCAAACAGATCCACATCTGTCTCTGAGAGGGAGAGGGAGGAGAGGAGGGGGGAGAAGAGGGAGGAGAGGGGAGGGGAGGAGGAGAGGAGAGGAGGGGAGAGGAGAGGAGAGGAGGGGAGAGGAGGGAGGAGGAGGGAGGAGGAGGGAGGAGGAGAGAGGAGGGGAGGAGAGAGGAGGGAGGAGAGGAGAGGAGAGGAGAGGAGGGAGGAGAGGAGAGGAGGGAGGAGAGGAGAGGAGGGAGGAGAGGAGGGAGGAGGAGAGAGAGCTGTCCAAACAGATCAACATCTGTCTCTGAGAGGGAGAGGGAGGAGAGGAGGAGAGGAAGGGAGGAGGAGAGAGACGGATATATTATTGAAGGTCAGGAGATTCTAGTCTTTATTAGGAAATGACCAAAGAAAGACGACAAGCAACGGTATTTGCTTCAGTAATGTTGAAGTGTTCCAATATGTTTAAAAAGCTTAATTCCCGGTGTTTTCTTTTCCCAAATGCTGGTTCTTCTACAAACAAGTGATACCATTCTAGTCTTGGATAACACAAGGACACCTTATTTGTAGAGACATCGACCAGTAATGTTCACAGTGACATTTCAATGTTTGTTAAAATCCTAGTTTCTATGCCATGTGAAGGCTGCAATGCTGTTATGGACGTTGACTCTGTAATGTTGTCAGTCAAATGTTTGTGCCAAAAAAAAGTATTTATTTATTTCTCCCATTCGAAGGAAGTCCATTTAAGGTCTATTGTTGATGTAATTCCAATGATTTATTCTCTAAATTCCAGTGAAGCATGAAGGACAGATCTTTAATCGTTTTGGACAAAATAATGCATTGAAAATGTACATTACCAGTCAAAGGTTTGGACACACCTACTCATTCAAGGGTTTTTCTTTATTTTTACTATTTTCTACATTGTAGAATAATAGTGAAGACATCAAAACTAGGAAATAACACATATGGAATCATGTAGTAACCAAAAAAAGTCAACAACAAAAATATATTTTTTTGCCTTGATGACAAAGCTGTCATCAAGGCAAAGGGTGGCTACTTTGAAGAATCTCAAATATAAAAATATATTTTGATTTGTTTAACACTTTTTTTGGTTACTACATGATTCCATATGTGTTATTTCCTAGTTGTGATGTCTTCACTGTTATTCTACAACGTAGAAAATAGTAAAAATAAAGAAAAACCCTTGAATGAGTAGGTGTGTTCAAACTTTTGACTGGTCCTGTATAAATTAAATTTGATGAGATGTCAAAAAATATATGTTAGTTCAAGTATTAATATGTCTGTTAATCAGATTCCAGGTTGATCTTGAGACCTGATTGTGAATTAATGAACTGAGTTGGATTTAGACACGAGCACAAGTCTTTCGGCTGAATTCCAAGACACACGTCAACGACTCATTATAAAACTGTCTTTCAGCTGAATTCCAAGACACACACCAACGACTCATTATAAAACTGTCTTTCAGTTGAATTCCAAGACACACGCCAACGACTCATTATAAAACTGTCTTTCAACTGAATTCCAAGACACACCAACGACTCATTATAAAACTGTCTTTCGGCTGAATTCCAAGACACCAACGACTCATTATAAAACTGTCTTTCAGTTGAATTCCAAGACACACACCAACGACTCATTATAAAACTGTCTTTCAGTTGAATTCCAAGACACACGCCAACGACTCATTATAAAACTGTCTTTCAACTGAATTCCAAGACACACCAACGACTCATTATAAAACTGTCTTTCAGCTGAATTCCAAGACACCAACGACTCATTATAAAACTGTCTTTCAGCTGAATTCCAAGACACACACCAACGACTCATTATAAAACTGTCTTTCAGTTGAATTCCAAGACACACCAACGACTCATTATAAAACTGTCTTTCAGTTGAATTCCAAGACACCAACGACTCATTATAAAACTGTCTTTCAGCTGAATTCCAAGACACACACCAACGACTCATTATAAAACTGTCTTTCAGTTGAATTCCAAGACACACGCCAACGACTCATTATAAAACTGTCTTTCAGTTGAATTCCAAGACACACACCAATGACTCATTATAAAACTGTTTTTCAGTTGAATTCCAAGACACACCAACGACTCATTATAAAACTGTCTTTCAGCTGAATTCCAAGACACCAACGACTCATTATAAAACTGTCTTTCAGCTGAATTCCAAGACACCAACGACTCATTATAAAACTGTCTTTCAGTTGAATTCCAAGACACACCAACGACTCATTATAAAACTGTCTTTCAGTTGAATTCCAAGACACACGCCAACGACTCATTATAAACTGTCTTTCAGCTGAATTCCAAGACACCAACGACTCATTATAAAACTGTCTTTCAGTTGAATTCCAAGACACACGCCAACGACTCATTATAAAACTGTCTTTCAACTGAATTCCAAGACACACCAACGACTCATTATAAAACTGTCTTTCAACTGAATTCCAAGACACACCAACGACTCATTATAAAACTGTCTTTCAGCTGAATTCCAAGACACACCAACGACTCATTATAAAACTGTCTTTCAGTTGAATTCCAAGACACACACCAACGACTCATTATAAAACTGTCTTTCAGTTGAATTCCAAGACACACCAACGACTCATTATAAAACTGTCTTTCAGCTGAATTCCAAGACACCAACGACTCATTATAAAACTGTCTTTCAACTGAATTCCAAGACACCAACGACTCATTATAAAACTGTCTTTCAGCTGAATTCCAAGACACCAACGACTCATTATAAAACTGTCTTTCAACTGAATTCCAAGACACCAACGACTCATTATAAAACTGTCTTTCAGCTGAATTCCAAGACACACCAACGACTCATTATAAAACTGTCTTTCAGCTGAATTCCAAGACACACCAACGACTCATTATAAAACTGTCTTTCAGTTGAATTCCAAGACACACACACCAACGACTCATTATAAAACTGTCTTTCAACTGAATTCCAAGACACACCAACGACTCATTATAAAACTGTCTTGCACTTCTGTACTAAGTAACAATACAGTAATACTTGTAATATTTTGTTGTTTTGTATTATTTTGTAATAATTTTTTATATTTCGTATTATTTTGTAATAATTTGCTGCTTACTCTGCTATGCATTGTTGCTGTAAACAGCCATGTCATTGTGATATTTGCGCGCGGTACAATCATATTTTGATAAGTGTAATTATTTGAAGCCACGGAAGGAATACAACAGCCATATTACAGAGGAAGTTGGCTCCAAAAATGTTACAACTTCCTGTTTTGTTTTTAGTATTTGTGCTGTTTATTGTATAAACAGTATTACACGATGTTGCACATCTACAATAAGCACTTACATTTTGTTGATGTCCTATGCATATCGTAAACCAAGTGTTAAAATACACTCTTCTTGTTATAACTGGGCAGTATCATATGCCATACAGTGTTATCAACCAAAAATAAATAAAGCACAGTATTATAGAAACAGATGAGTTGGAAGCTTGTCTTCTTCCTGTCCACAGTAGGAACTTGTCTGGCTGAGGAGTCTTCCTGTCTGGCTGAGGAGTCTTCCTGTCTGGCTGAGGAGTCTTCCTGTCTGGCTGAGTAGTCTTCCTGTCTGGCTGAGGAGTCTTCCTGTCTGGCTGAGGAGTCTTCCTGTCTGGCTGAGGGGTCTTCCTGAGCAGATTTTACATAACCACATCTGCCTCTATAAGATCTCTTTCTCATAGAGGCCTAGTAGTAGTGGATCCATCCACTAGGAGTTGTTTTATCATCATGGGGAACTGCTGCCCTCTGTAGTGGATCCATCCACTAGGAGTTGTTTTATCATCATGGGGAACTGCTGCCCTCTGTAGTGGATCCATCCACTAGGAGTTGTTTTATCATCATGGGGAACTGCTGCCCTCTGTAGTGGATCCATCCACTAGGAGTTGTTTTATCATCATGGGGAACTGCTGCCCTCTGTAGTGGATCCATCCACTAGGAGTTGTTTTATCATCATGGGGAACTGCTGCCCTCTGTAGTGGATCCATCCACTAGGAGTTGTTTTATCATCATGGGGAACTGCTGCCCTCTGTAGTGGATCCATCCACTAGGAGTTGTTTTATCATCATGGGGAACTGCTGCCCTCTGTAGTGGATCCATCCACTAGGAGTTGTTTTATCATCATGGGGAACTGCTGCCCTCTGTAGTGGATCCATCCACTAGGAGTTGTTTTATCATCATGGGGAACTGCTGCCCTCTGTAGTGGATCCATCCACTAGGAGTTGTTTTATCATCATGGGGAACTGCTGCCCTCTGTAGTGGATCCATCCACTAGGAGTTGTTTTATCATCATGGGGAACTGCTGCCCTCTGTAGTGGGTCCATCCACTAGGAGTTGTTTTATCATCATGGGGAACTGCTGCCCTCTGTAGTGGATCCGTCCACTAGGAGTTGTATTATCATCATGGGGAACTGCTGCCCTCTGTAGTGGATCCGTCCACTAGGAGTTGTATTATCACGGGGAACTGCTATTCTAGTCTAGCTTGTCCTTGGACTCTAAGACCTAAGGAATGTTTTTTAACAGGCCAGCGGAGCGCAGGTGTATGATAGGCAAGAAACAGAGGCTATTATTTAGATACTTATGCGTAACACATCATTCATTTAATAAATATATGGCTAATACTGCATGTAATTTATTTCCTGAAAGAGGTAGGCTAGGACGTCTATATATACGCTTCCTAATATTGAGTTGCACCCACTTTTGCCCTCAGAACAGACTCAAATCGTAGAGGCACGGGGCTTAGACTCTACAAGGGGGCATGGACTCTACAAGGGGGCATGGACTCTACAAGGGGGCATAGACTCTACAGGGGGGCATAGACTCTACAAGGGGGCATAGACTCTACAAGGGGGCATGGACTCTACAAGGGGGCGTAGACTATACAAGGGGGCATGGACTCTACAAGGGGGCATAGACTCTACAAGGGGGCATAGACTCTACAAGGGGGCATGGACTCTACAAGGGGGCATGGACTCTACAAGGGGGCATAGACTACAAGGGGGCATGGACTCTACAAGGGGCATGGACTCTACAAGGGGGCATGGACTCTACAAGGGGGCATGGACTCTACAAGGGGGCATAGACTCTACAAGGGGGCATAGACTCTACAAGGGGGCATGGACTCTACAAGGGGGCGTGGACTATACAAGGGGGCATGGACTCTACAAGGGAGCATAGACTCTACAAGGGGGCATAGACTCTACAAGGGGGCATAGACTCTACAAGGGGGCATAGACTCTACAAGGGGGCATAGACTCTACAAGGGGGCATAGACTCTACAAGGTGTGGAAAGTGTTCCACAGAGATACTGGCCCCATGTTGACTCCAATGATTCCCCCCGTTGTGTCAAGCTGGCTGGATGTAGCGTGGTCCACTTTGACAGCGACTACTGTAATCATTCTCAAGCTGTAACACAACAACATGTAACGGGGTGTGAATAGTTTCTGACGGCTTAATGGTTTAATGGCCTCACGTCCATCGGCTTGGTTCTTATTGCCCTGGTGTGATATGGTGCCATCTAGTGGTGTAGCGTGGCACACTTTGAATGCAGCAACTAATCATTCTAGAATTTATTTGAGGCTAATTCATTGATTCTATATATCAAATCTGGAGTCAATATGACTTATGGTTCATGAGAATTTTTTTTTTTTATTGAACCTTTATTTAGTATGGCAAGTCAGTTAAGAACAAATTCGTATGTACAATGACGGCCTACCCAGGCCAAACCCGGACGACCCTGGGCCAATTGTGTGCCGCTCTATGGGACTCCCAATCACGGCCGGTTGTGATACAGCCCGGAATCGAACCAGGGTCTGTAGTGACGCCTCTAGCACTGACATGCAGTGCCTTAGTCCGCTGCGCCACATCGGGAGCAGATTTTGTATATATTTTTAGCATTAGCATTTGTGCTAACGTGCATCTATAGGAACAACTGTGGTCATATTTGAATGAAGCAATAATTGTTTCTTAAAACCATTAAAGACTGAAGTAATGAGTCTCAATAGAGAATCTGTTAGTATATCTGACCTTCATGAGGAGAAGATGATTTTGTAGCATTAGCCATTAGCGTTACATAGGCAAAGAATGAGTTGTTCATAGTTTCCTTGTGTTTTTTATACTGTATATCATTACCAAATTCAGCGTGGTTCATGTTAAGGACGTCCATGATAGTGATGACAAGTTTTACTGAGGAGTGGCTTCCGTCTGGCCACTCTAGAATAAAGTCCTGATTGGTGGAGTGCTGCAGATATGGTTGTCCTTCTGGAAGGTTCTCCCATCTCCACCGAGGAACTCTGGATCTCTGTCAGAGTGAACATTGGGTTCTTGGTCCCCTCCCTGACCAAGGCCCTTCTCCCCTGATTGCTCAGTTTGGCCATGTGACCATCTCTAGGAAGAGTCTTGGTGGTTCTGAACTTCTTCCATTTAAGAATGATGGAGGCCACTGTGTTCTTGGGGACCTTCAATGCTGCAGACATTTTTTGGTACCCTTCCCCAGATCTGTGCCTCGACACAGTCCTGTCTCGGAGCTCTATGGACAATTCCTTCGACCTCATGGCTTGGTTTTTGCTCTGACATGCACTGTCAACTGTGGGACCTTATATAGACAGGTGTGTGCCTTTCCAAATCATATCCAATCAATTGAATTGACCACAGGTGGACTCCAATCAAGTTGTAGAAACATCTCAAGGATGATCAATGGAAACAGGATGTACCTGAGCTCAATTTCAAGTCTCATAGCAAAGGGTCTGAATACTTATGTAAATAAGGTATTTCTGTTTAACAAATTTGCCAACATTTCTAAAAACCTGTTTTCGCTTTGTCAATATAGATTGAGGAGGAAATTGTTTTATGTAATCCATTTTAGAATAAGGCTGTAACGTAACAAAATGTGGAAAAAGTCCAGGGGTCTGAATACTTTCCGAAGGCACTGGATTTAACTCTATGGTCTCAGTTAGACAGTCAACACTAGGTGTAACCAGTAATAGACTCTCATTCTGAATGATCACACACAACGGACGGCGATTCTTATTGGTCACTGTCACATGACACCCAACTATAACTAGTAGGTATATTCTCTGCCTGGACAACTGCTGCAGGGCAGTCCAAGGACAACAAGGGACAGACAGACACTCGGAGACAGAGAGAGAGAGAGAGGACACTGACTGACTGACCAGCTTTCTGACTCCAACCCCCAACACGTCTTCTGATCAAACTGCAGCGGCGACTTCAGGAGAAGAATCTCACACAAAAGGGTTTTGTCTTGTCTCCTGTTCACCCCTGTTGTTCTGTAGTCCGGTCTGTTGTTCTAAAGCTTCGGGATGCAGACCCAGACGATGCAGTACCAGACGATGCAGAACCAGACGATGCAGAGCGCGATGATGCAGAGCGCGATGATGCAGAACCAGGCCATGCAGAACCAGACGATGCAGAGCCAGATGATGCAGACATCTGTAGACTATAATAATGGATACACGATGCAGACATCAGTAGACTATAATAATGGATACAGGACGCAGATGCAGGAACAGCAGAATAATGACTACACCATCCAGGAGGACGAGTGGGACAGAGACCTGCTCCTGGACCCTGCCTGGGAGAAACAGCAGAGAAAGGTTGGATACTTCATCCATCGTCTTGTCTATTCATTTCCTGTTTCCACACGTGTAAAGGTTTTACAGTAGCCTAGTCAAGTGAGGCAAGGCTGAGGAAGTAACTGAATGTCGAAACACAGCAGTAGTAGAAGGGCTGATAAACTCTACTGTTTTACCAAGTTATGAATATTTACTCAGGTGCAAAATTAATATTTAAGAAGTTGCACTTTAAAAAAAAAAACGTTTTAATTCTAGGCCTACAAAGAGAGGGCAGTGGTCTCTGGAAGTATTTAAAAAACGTTTTAATTCTAGGCCTACAAAGAGAGGGCAGTGGTCTCTGGAAGTATTTAAAAAACGTTTTAATTCTAGGCCTACAAAGAGAGGGCAGTGGTCTGTGGAAGTATTTAAAAAACGTTTTAATTCTAGGCCTACAAAGAGAGGGCAGTGGTCTGTGGAAGTATTTTAAAAACGTTTTAATTCTAGGCCTACAAAGAGAGGGCAGTGGTCTGTGGAATTATTTTAAAAATGTTTTAATTCTAGGCCTACAAAGAGAGGGCAGTGGTCTGTGTAATTATTTTAAAAACGTTTTAATTCTAGGCCTACAAAGAGAGGGCAGTGGTCTGTGGAATTATTTTAAAAATGTTTTAATTCTAGGCCTACAAAGAGAGGGCAGTGGTCTGTGGAAGTATTTCCTGACAGTCAAATGAGTCAAAACAAGAACACATCATAATGGGAAGGTATTTTTTTTTAAACACGACAGCACTATTAAAAGGGACATAAAATACTGATTACTTTACTGAGAAAAACAACACCCAGTACGGTGTGAGAGACACTATGTGGGCAGAGCGGGCACCAGGCAGACATGGCAGCCGAGCCAACAATAACTCCCAGGCAGTCAGGCAGCATAGCGAAGACCTGTGCTTCAGCTCCAACTCTCTCGCTGCCATTCCTTTGATTCGTGTGTTTTATGACAACTGTCAACAGATGTCTGGTAACACAGAATGTAGGTGACGTCCTCTAGGCCCGAAGCGGGAACAGAATGGACGCTGTAGGCTAATTATAACTAAAGGACTAGAGGGGGTATACAGAGTTGGCTCAGACAATGTCCTTGGTCCTCGGGTTGGCACGGGAGGACAGTGTCTGTATTGATCAATACTAACCTGATAGATTATGTCGTATTGATCAATACTAACCTGATAGATTATGTCGTATTGATCAATACTAACCTGATAGATTATGTTGTATTGATCAATACTAACCTGATAGATTATGTCGTATTGATCAATACTAACCTGATAGATTATGTCGTATTGATCAATACTAACCTGATAGATTATGTCGTATTGATCAATACTAACCTGATAGATTATGTTGTATTGATTAATACTAACCTGATAGATTATGTTGTATTGATCAATACTAACCTGATAGATTATGTAGTATTGATCAATACTAACCTGATAGATTATGTCGTATTGATCAATACTAACCTGATAGATTATGTCGTATTGATCAATACTAACCTGATAGATTATGTTGTATTGATTAATACTAACCTGATAGATTATGTTGTATTGATCAATACTAACCTGATAGATTATGTAGTATTGATCAATACTAACCTGATAGATTATGTCGTATTGATCAATACTAACCTGATAGATTATGTCGTATTGATCAATACTAACCTGATAGATTATGTCGTATTGATCAATACTAACCTGATAGAATATGTTCATTTACATCTACAGATTTTAATTTTCTTAACAATATAAACCAAGTTTATGTACTTACATGATCAAATGTACTTCGTCTACTCTAGAAATCATACCCAGACCAGGTAACTTTTTTTAAATTTTTTACAAAAGACAAATATTCTGTCACTGACGTGTCAAGATATCAGGGTCAACCTACTGTACCCCTCAGCCATGCATTAATGAGTCTCTCTACAGACGGGTTGCCTCTCACGGTGTATCAATGTTCCTGGTGCTGTTGCCCCGGGGCTGGAATCACTGAGACTATGCATAAATAGGCACTCTCATTCAACATGAATGGTAGGGCTTCCTTCCCTGCCTATGGTCCTGCCAGACAGAGACAACAATATAGCAGTGACCACAGGGAGCAGCTATGTTAAACCCTGGAGGAGTTTTAACCATGGGGATAGCACGTCCCCATTACCAGGTTATTGTATTTCAGGATCTGGGTTCTGACAATAGAGACTTATAGTTCTGGCAGACTATCTTTGTCCCAACAAAAGCTGTTCAAAGCAGTGTCCCAAATGACACCCTATTCTCTATAGTCCACTACTGTAGACCGGGGCTGGTCAAAAGTAGTGCACTATTATAGGGAATAGGGTGCCATTTGGGACCAAACACCAAGTGTACCTGCTAGCACAACTGTGTTAAGGATTACTGTACCTTTTATGCATAATACATCAGATGTATAACAGACACAATATGGGATTGAATATGGTGTTGTCTAGTAGTCCAATATGGTGTTGTCCAGTTGTCCAATATGGTGTTGTCCAGTGGTCCAATATGGTGTTGTCCAGTTGTCCAATATGGTGTTGTCTAGTTGTCCAATATGGTGTTGTCCAGTTGTCCAATATGTTGTTGTCCAGTTGTCCAATATGGTGTTGTCTAGTTGTCCAATATGGTGTTGTCCAGTTGTCCAATATGGTGTTGTCCAGTTGTCCAATATGGTGTTGTCCAGTTGTCCAATATGGTGTTGTCCAGTTGTCCAATATGGTGTTGTCCAGTTGTCCAATATGGTGTTGTCCAGTTGTCCAATATGGTGTTGTCCAGTGGTCCAATATGGTGTTGTCCAGTTGTCCAATATGGTGTTGTCCAGTTGTCCAATATGGTGTTGTCCAGTTGTCCAATATGGTGTTGTCCAGTTGTCCAATATGGTGTTGTCCAGTGGTCCAATATGGTGTTGTCCAGTTGTCCAATATGGTGTTGTCCAGTTGTCCAATATGGTGTTGTCCAGTTGTCCAATATGGTGTTGTCCAGTTGTCCAATATGGTGTTGTCCAGTTGTCCAATATGGTGTTGTCCAGTTGTCCAATATGGTGTTGTCCAGTTGTCCAATATGGTGTTGTCCAGTTGTCCAATATGGTGTTGTCCAGTTGTCCAATATGGTGTTGTCCAGTTGTCCAATATGGTGTTGTCCAGTGGTCCAATATGGTGTTGTCCAGTTGTCCAATATGGTGTTGTCCAGTTGTCCAATATGGTGTTGTCCAGTTGTCCAATATGGTGTTGTCCAGTAGTCCAATATGGTGTTGTCCAGTTGTCCAATATGGTGTTGTCTAGTTGTCCAATATGGTGTTGTCCAGTTGTCCAATATAGTGTTGTCCAGTGGTCCAATATGGTGTTGTCCAGTTGTCCAATATGGTGTTGTCCAGTAGTCCAATATGGTGTTGTCCAGTAGTCCAATATGGTGTTGTCCAGTAGTCCAATATGGTGTTGTCCAGTTGTCCAATATAGTGTTGTCCAGTGGTCCAATATGGTGTTGTCCAGTTGTCCAATATGGTGTTGTCCAGTAGTCCAATATGGTGTTGTCCAGTTGTCCAATATGGTGTTGTCCAGTAGTCCAATATGGTGTTGTCCAGTTGTCCAATATAGTGTTGTCCAGTAGTCCAATATGGTGTTGTCCAGTTGTCCAATATGGTGTTGTCCAGTTGTCCAATATGGTGTTGTCCAGTAGTCCAATATGGTGTTGTCCAGTTGTCCAATATAGTGTTGTCCAGTGGTCCAATATGGTGTTGTCCAGTTGTCCAATATGGTGTTGTCCAGTAGTCCAATATGGTGTTGTCCAGTGGTCCAATATGGTGTTGTCCAGTGGTCCAATATGGTGTTGTCCAGTTGTCCAATATGGTGTTGTCCAGTAGTCCAATATGGTGTTGTCCAGTAGTCCAATATGGTGTTGTCCAGTAGTCCAATATGGTGTTGTCCAGTTGTCCAATATGGTGTTGTCCAGTGGTCCAATATGGTGTTGTCCAGTAGTCCAATATGGTGTTGTCCAGTTGTCCAATATGGTGTTGTCCAGTGGTCCAATATGGTGTTGTCCAGTAGTCCAATATGGTGTTGTCCAGTAGTCCAATATGGTGTTGTCCAATATGGTGTTGTCCAGTGGTCCAATATGGTGTTGTCCAGTAGTCCAATATGGTGTTGTCCAGTTGTCCAATATGGTGTTGTCCAGTAGTCCAATATGGTGTTGTCCAGTGGTCCAATATGGTGTTGTCCAGTAGTCCAATATGGTGTTGTCCAGTTGTCCAATATAGTGTTGTCCAGTGGTCCAATATGGTGTTGTCCAGTTGTACAATATGGTGTTGTCCAGTAGTCCAATATGGTGTTGTCCAGTAGTCCAATATGGTGTTGTCCAGTTGTCCAATATGGTGTTGTCCAGTAGTCCAATATGGTGTTGTCCAGTGGTCCAATATGGTGTTGTCTAGTAGTCCAATATGGTGTTGTCCAGTTGTCCAATATGGTGTTGTCCAGTTGTCCAATATGGTGTTGTCCAGTAGTCCAATATGGTGTTGTCCAGTAGTCCAATATGGTGTTGTCCAGTTGTCCAATATGGTGTTGTCCAGTTGTCCAATATGGTGTTGTCCAGTGGTCCAATATGGTGTTGTCCAGTTGTCCAATATGGTGTTGTCCAGTTGTCCAATATGGTGTTGTCCAGTTGTCCAATATGGTGTTGTCCAGTAGTCCAATATGGTGTTGTCCAGTTGTCCAATATGGTGTTGTCCAGTAGTCCAATATGGTGTTGTCCAGTAGTCCAATATGGTGTTGTCCAGTTGTCCAATATGGTGTTGTCCAGTAGTCCAATATGGTGTTGTCCAGTTGTCCAATATGGTGTTGTCCAGTAGTCCAATATGGTGTTGTCCAGTTGTCCAATATGGTGTTGTCCAGTTGTCCAATATGGTGTTGTCCAGTTGTCCAATATGGTGTTGTCCAATATGGTGTTGTCCAGTAGTCCAATATGGTGTTGTCCAATATGGTGTTGTCCAGTAGTCCAATATGGTGTTGTCCAATATGGTGTTGTCCAGTTGTCCAATATGGTGTTGTCCAGTTGTCCAATATGGTGTTGTCCAGTAGTCCAATATGGTGTTGTCCAATATGGTGTTGTCCAGTTGTCCAATATGGTGTTGTCCAGTTGTCCAATATGGTGTTGTCTAGTAGTCCAATATGGTGTTGTCCAGTTGTCCAATATGGTGTTGTCCAATATGGTGTTGTCCAGTTGTCCAATATGGTGTTGTCTAGTAGTCCAATATGGTGTTGTCCAGTAGTCCAATATGGTGTTGTCCAATATGGTGTTGTCCAGTTGTCCAATATGGTGTTGTCCAGTTGTCCAATATGGTGTTGTCCAGTAGTCCAATATGGTGTTGTCCAGTATTCCAATATGGTGTTGTCCAGTTGTCCAATATGGTGTTGTCCAATATGGTGTTGTCCAGTTGTCCAATATGGTGTTGTCCAGTTGTCCAATATGGTGTTGTCTAGTAGTCCAATATGGTGTTGTCCAGTAGTCCAATATGGTGTTGTCCAGTAGTCCAATATGGTGTTGTCCAGTAGTCCAATATGGTGTTGTCCAGTAGTCCAATATGGTGTTGTCCAATATGGTGTTGTCCAGTGGTCCAATATGGTGTTGTCCAGTAGTCCAATATGGTGTTGTCCAATATGGTGTTGTCCAGTATGGTGTTGTCCAGTTGTCCAATATGGTGTTGTCCAGTAGTCCAATATGGTGTTGTCCAGTTGTCCAATATGGTGTTGTCCAGTTGTCCAATATGGTGTTGTCCAGTTGTCCAATATGGTGTTGTCTAGTAGTCCAATATGGTGTTGTCCAATATGGTGTTGTCCAGTTGTCCAATATGGTGTTGTCCAGTAGTCCAATATGGTGTTGTCCAGTTGTCCAATATGGTGTTGTCCAGTTGTCCAATATGGTGTTGTCCAGTTGTCCAATATGGTGTTGTCTAGTAGTCCAATATGGTGTTGTCCAGTAGTCCAATATGGTGTTGTCCAGTAGTCCAATATGGTGTTGTCCAGTAGTCCAATATGGTGTTGTCCAGTAGTCCAATATGGTGTTGTCCAATATGGTGTTGTCCAGTTGTCCAATATGGTGTTGTCCAGTAGTCCAATATGGTGTTGTCCAATATGGTGTTGTCCAGTGGTCCAATATGGTGTTGTCCAATATGGTGTTGTCCAGTAGTCCAATATGGTGTTGTCCAGTGGTCCAATATGGTGTTGTCCAGTAGTCCAATATGGTGTTGTCCAGTTGTCCAATATGGTGTTGTCCAGTTGTCCAATATGGTGTTGTCCAGTTGTCCAATATGGTGTTGTCCAGTAGTCCAATATGGTGTTGTCCAGTTGTCCAATATGGTGTTGTCCAGTTGTCCAATATGGTGTTGTCCAGTTGTCCAATATGGTGTTGTCCAGTTTTCCAATATGGTGTTGTCCAGTTGTCCAATATGGTGTTGTCCAGTTGGACCTTTGAAACGCACCAGGCTGTGACAGACAGTGAGATGGAGACAGTATATTTAATAAGGAGCTATTCTAAACTTGAGCAGACTCCACAGCCAGGGCACACGGACTCCCTCTCAGGTCTGAACTGCTTCCTGTTTTACAGCGTTGAGTCCCTTTACGGACGCATCGGAAACTCCATCTCAGATCTCATCACTCAGGTTCCCACAGGAGGCAAGAAGGGGAAGTTTATGGAGTCGTTTGAGATGCGGTTTAGTACCTGGAGAGGTCATATAGAGGTCGTATTCCTCCCAACCATCATTCTGGACTATATCATTTTTTACAAACATGAAAACATTTGTTATTACGTTTATTTTATGATTCCTGTTTAGTTGACAGTTCTGCCATGGTGTCACTACCCCCTTTCAGAAAGCCATGCAATGCCCCCATAGCGACGTAGTCCTATTGAACCTACAGGGGGCGCTATAGTTCTACCATTGACTCATATGACTTGACTGTACGGTATATTGGGGGCTGACATATGGAATTGTTTTAAGAAGGTCCTCCCTCCTACTAATCTGACATGGACTTTTTTAAGATGGTCCTCCCTCCTACTAATCTGACATATGGAATTGTTTTAAGATGGTCCTCCCTCCTACTAATCTGACATATGGAATTGTTTTATGGTGCTCCCCCATCCTACTAATCTGACATATGGAATTGTTTTAAGAGGGTATCATTTAGATGTATGATTTGGAATTTTAGGTCCTCTGTAGGTATCCCAAAAAATACAAATAAAATATTTGAATTTGGCCTTTACTACTATAGCCCATAGAAACACATTAATAAATATCAAAACGGACAGTAAAAAAATAAATAATAAGAAATAAGGTTTTGAGGCCATCGTAGTGCTGGCTGTGCCACTAAAGATCCTGGTTCGAGTCCAGGCTCTGTCGCAGCCAGCCGCGACCGGCAGACCAATGGGGCGGAGCACAACTGGCCCAGCGTCGTCCGGGTTAGGGGAGGGTTTGGTCGGCAGGGATGTTCTTTTCCCATCGCGCACTCCTGTGGAAGGCCGGGCGCAGTGCACCCTGACACGGTCACCAGGTGCACGGTGTTTCCTCCTCTGACACTTTGGTGCCTCCGGGTTAAGTGGGCATTGTGTCAAGAAGCAGTGCGGCTTGGCTGGGTCGTGTTTCGGAGGACACGCGGCTCTCGACCTTCGCCTCTCCCCGAGTCCGTACGGGAGTTGCAGCGATGAGACAAGACTGTAACTACCAATTGGATACCACGAAATTGGGGAGAAAAAAAGGGGTATAAAATAATAATAAAAGTAATAATAAATAAATAAGGTTTTGAAGTGTCTGTCCTATATCTAGGAGATATAAGAAAACTCATTTTTTTTCAGGTCCATCAATATTTGGACATTGACCAAGTTGTTATTATTTTAGCTGTCGACCACAGCATTTATGGAGTTGAAATTAAATAATGAATATGAGCAGCTTTAATTTGAGTGTATTTACATCCAAATCGGGTGAACGGTGTAGGAATTACCACACTTTTTATATGTGATCCCCCCTTTTTAAATAACCAAAAGTAATTGGACAATTGGCTCCTCAGCTGTTCCATGGCCAGCTGTGTGTTATTCCCTCATTAGTTCATTTACAAGTAAACAGATTAAATGTCTAGAGTTGATTTCAAGTGTGGTATTTGCATTTGGAATCTGTTGCTGTTAACCCTCAATATGAAGTCCAAAGAGCTGTCACTGCCAGTGAAGCAAGCCATTACTGGGCTGAAAAATCAAAAACAAACCCATCAGAGTTGGCAAAAACACGAGGTGTGGCCAAATCAACTATTTGGTACATTCTGAAACAGAAAGAAGACACTGGTGAGCTCAGGAACACCAAAAGGCCCAGAAGACCAACGGAAAACAACTGTGGTGAATGACTGAAGAATTCTTTCCCTGGTGAAGAAAAAACCTCTTTCACAACAGTTGGCCAGATCAAGAACACCGTCCAGGAGGTTGGCGTATCTGTGTCAAAGTCAACAATCAAGAGAAGACTTCACCAGAGTAAATACAGAGACGGTTTACCACAAGATGTAAACCATTGGTAAGCCTCATAAACAGGAAGACCAGATTAGAGTTTGCCATAAAAACATGTTAAAATATTTTGCCTGTACAGTTCTGGAACATCCGATGGACCGATGAGACAAAGATCAACTTGTACCAGAATGATGGGAAGAGAAGAAGAAGAAGAAGGGAAGTAGCATACCACCTCATCTGTGAAGCATGGAGGAGGAGGTGTTATGGCGTGGGCATGTATGGATGCCTACGGAACTGGTTCCCTTGTATTTATTGATGATGTGACTGCTGATAAAAAAGCAGCAGGATGAATTCTGAAGTGTTTAGGGTGTAATATTATTATCTGCTCAGATTCAGCCAAATGCTTCAACACTCATTGGACGACGGTTCACAGTGCAGATGGACAACGACCCCGAAGCAACCCAATACTTGTTGAAGGCAAAGAAGTGGAATGTTTTCGCAACGGACCAATCACCTGACCAGAATCCAATTGAGCATGCATTTCATTTGCTGAAGGCAAAACTGAAGGCAAAACGCCCCAAGAACAAGCAGGAAGTGAAGACAGCTGCAGTAAAGCCCTGGCAGAACAAAACGCCCCAAGAACAAGCAGGAAGTGAAGACAGCTGCAGTAAAGGCCTGGCAGAGCATCACCAGGGAAGAAACCCAGCATCTGGTGATGTCTATGGGTTCCAGACTTCAGGAAGTCATTGACTGCAAAGGATTTGCAACCAACTATTAAAACTCTTCATTTAATTTATGATTACTTTTGAGCCCCTAAAATTGGGTGGCTGCAGTATGTAAAAATGGTTGTAATTTCTACACAGTTCATACAATAATTTGGACAAAACAATTAAATTAATGATGAAAGTCGACACTTAAGGCACATCTTGATTGTTTCGTTTCAAATCCATTGTGGCGGCGTACAGAGACAAAATTATGCACATTGTGTCACTGTCCAAATACTTATGAACCTGACTGTATTAATCAAATCAAATCAAAATCAAATTTATTTATATAGCCCTTCGTACATCAGCTGATATCTCAAAGTGCTGTACAGAAACCCAGCCTAAAACCCCCAAACAGCAAGCAATGCAGGTGTAGAAGCACGGTGGCTAGGAAAAACTCCCTAGAAAGGCCAGAACCTAGGAAGAAACCTAGAGAGGAACATACCAGAGAGGAGTGGCCAGTCCTCTTCTGGCTATTAACCCTTTTCTTGTTGGCACAGAACTACCTCCATACTTACATTAATGTTTTAAACATTCAGACGCGTTCGTGAGAGTCTCCCCTTTCCATAGAGGGGTCACATTAGTTTGTAGCCCAAACGGTTCGGACTCTACAGACGTTTTTGTGAGAAGACCGATATCCGGGACGTTTCCTGGTCTGACAAACACCGCTGTAGCTCAGCCACCTTCCACCACAGACGAGGAAGGCCGACATAGGCAGATACCCGGGATTGAGACGCAGCCCATGCAAAAAAAAAAGAGATCTCTACTTTAAACTGATGGATTTTGACGGAGATTGTCACGGATCAATCCGGACCTTTCATTACGCACACCTGTCCTCTAGTCCCACGGATTAGTGCTTGTATAAGTGTGCTCTGTGGTTTCCATTGGGCTGTCCATTATTGTTACAATGTCCGTTGGTGCGTGTGAGTACCTGTGCTGTGTGTTTTGGGCTTTCGTGCCCTTGTGGATTTTACAGATGATTACGGGTCTCGTCCCGTGTGTTAATCATCGTGCGTTTGTGTTATTTATTCCAGGTATTCCTCGCTCTTTTGTTTTGGGTTTCTACCCTGTGTTTTTGTTGCGTGTTTGTTTGGTCTTCGTCCCCCAGTGCCTTTACACGGCACGCCGTAATTTGGACTGAATAAAAACCCTATTACGCATTCCTGCGCCTGTCTCCCGATCCTTCATACCAACGTGACAGGAATTTTCAAAAAAATAAATATTAGATTGATGCACTTAATTAAACTATTCCAGTACTGAGTAGGTATTTACTGTTGCTAGTTTCCCTTGTACTAGGAAACATATGGGAGGCAGGTAGCCTAGTGGTTAGAGCAAGGTTGCTGGATCGAATCCCTGAGCTGACAAGGTAAAAATCTGTCATTCTGCCAATGAACAAGGTAGTTAACCCACTGTTCCTTGGCCGTCATTGTAAATAATAATTTGTTCTTAACTGACTTGCCTAGTTAAATAAAGGTGTAACATATGGTTTTATAAAGCTCATAGTCTATTATGACAGGTGTTACTGCATCCTACTGTAAAGGCTCTGACAATCAGTAAACAAACCCTTTTTACAGGGTTGTCAGTACAGCGTTCTCCTTCACAACCGTGTGCTCTGTACCGTCTGTTTTTTTCCAGCTAGGTCAATAGATTTATAATCTAAACAACCACACACACAAGAGTACAAAACCTTTGTTCCTTCAATGACAACTGGGACAACTTCAGTCACACTCATAAATTACAGCCAGCGCTGAAATCCAACCACCTTGTGAAATACACTGTGCTGCGGACACAGGCAGGGAGAGAGACATGTCAGGAGGGAGAACAGACCTTGTCAATCCTGGCCCAGTCTGACAGGGAGAGAGACATGCCAGGAGGGAGAACAGACCTTGTCAATCCTGGCCCAGTCTGACAGGGAGAGAGACATGCCAGGAGGGAGAACAGACCAATCCTGGCCCAGTAGGACAGGGAGAGAGACATGCCAGGAGGGAGAACAGACCAATCCTGGCCCAGTAGGACAGGGAGAGAGACATGCCAGGAGGGAGAACAGACCAACCCTGGCCCAGTCTGACAGGGAGAGAGACATGCCAGGAGGGAGAACAGACCAATCCTGGCCCAGTAGGACAGGGAGAGAGACATGCCAGGAGGGAGAACAGACCAATCCTGGCCCAGTAGGACAGGGAGAGAGACATGCCAGGAGGGAGAACAGACCAATCCTGGCCCAGTCTGACAGGGAGAGAGACATGCCAGGAGGGAGAACAGACCAATCCTGGCCCAGTAGGACAGAGATAGCGACATGCCAGGAGGGAGAACAGACCAATCCTGGCCCAGTAGGACAGAGGGTTACAGGAATGGACTGTAGTTTCAGGGTTTCAGGAGGGTCTAAAAGCAGACTCACTCTGCTCTCTCTACCCTCTGTTATAACTACAGGTTATAACACTGCTCTCTCTACCCTCTATAACTACAGGTTATAACACTGCTCTCTCTACCCTCTGTTATAACTACAGGTTATAACACTGCTCTCTCTACCCTCTATAACTACAGGTTATAACACTGCTCTCTCTACCCTCTGTTATAACTACAGGTTATAACACTGCTATCTCTACCCTCTATAACTACAGGTTATAACACTGCTCTCTCTACCCTCTGTTATAACTACAGGTTATAACACTGCTCTCTCTACCCTCTATAACTACAGGTTATAACACTGCTCTCTCTACCCTCTGTTATAACTACAGGTTATAACAGGAAAACACTGCTCTCTCTACCCTCTGTTATAACTACAGGTTATAACACTGCTCTCTCTACCCTCTGTTATAACTACAGGTTATAACACTGCTCTCTCTACCCTCTGTTATAACTACAGGTTATAACACTGCTCTCTCTCCCCTCTGTTATAACTACAGGTTATAACACTGCTCTCTCTCCCCTCTGTTATAACTACAGGTTATAACACTGCTCTCTCTACCCTCTGTTATAACTACAGGTTATAACACTGCTCTCTCTCCCCTCTGTTATAACTACAGGTTATAACAGGAAAACTCTGCTCTCTCTCCCCTCTGTTATAACTATAGGTTATAACACTGCTCTCTCTACCCTCTGTTATAACTACAGGTTATAACACTGCTCTCTCTACCCTCTGTTATAACTATAGGGCATAACACTGCTCTCTCTACCCTCTGTTATAACTACAGGTTATAACACTGCTCTCTCTACCCTCTGTTATAACTACAGGTTATAACACTGCTCTCTCTACCCTCTGTTATAACTACAGGTTATAACAGGAAAACACTGCTCTCTCTACCCTCTGTTATAACTACAGGTTATAACACTGCTCTCTCTACCCTCTGTTATAACTACAGGTTATAACACTGCTCTCTCTACCCTCTGTTATAACTACAGGTTATAACACTGCTCTCTCTCCCCTCTGTTATAACTACAGGTTATAACACTGCTCTCTCTCCCCTCTGTTATAACTACAGGTTATAACACTGCTCTCTCTACCCTCTGTTATAACTACAGGTTATAACAGGAAAACACTGCTCTCTCTACCCTCTGTTATGACTACAGGTTATAACAGGAAAACACTTCTCTCTCTACCCTCTATAACTACAGGTTATAACAGGAAAACACTGCTCTCTCTACCCTCTGTTATAACTACAGGTTATAACAGGAAAACACTGCTCTCTCTACCCTCTGTTATAACTACAGGTTATAACAGGAAGACACTGCTCTCTCACCCCTCTGTTATAACTACAGGTTATAACAGGAAAACACTGCTCTCTCTACCCTCTATAACTACAGGTTATAACAGGAAAACACTGCTCTCTCTACCCTCTATAACTACAGGTTATAACAGGAAGACACTGCTCTCTCTACCCTCTATAACTACAGGTTATAACAGGAAGACACTGCTCTCTCTACCCTCTATAACTACAGGTTATAACAGGAAAACACTGCTCTCTCTACCCTCTATAACTACAGGTTATAACAGGAAAACACTTCTCTCTCTACCCTCTATAACTACAGGTTATAACAGGAAGACACTGCTCTCTCTACCCTCTATAACTACAGGTTATAACAGGAAAACACTGCTCTCTCTACCCTCTATAACTACAGGTTATAACAGGAAAACACTGCTCTCTCTCCCCTCTATAACTACAGGTTATAACAGGAAGACACTGCTCTCTCTACCCTCTATAACTACAGGTTATAACAGGAAAACACTGCTCTCTCTACCCTCTATAACTACAGGTTATAACAGGAAGACACTGCTCTCTCTACCCTCTATAACTACAGGTTATAACAGGAAGACACTGCTCTCTCTACCCTCTATAACTACAGGTTATAACAGGAAGACACTGCTCTCTCTACCCTCTATAACTACAGGTTATAACAGGAAAACACTGCTCTCTCTACCCTCTATAACTACAGGTTATAACAGGAAAACACTGCTCTCTCTACCCTCTGTTATAACTACAGGTTATAACAGGAAAACACTGCTCTCTCTACCCTCTATAACTACAGGTTATAACAGGAAAACACTGCTCTCTCTACCCTCTATAACTACAGGTTATAACAGGAAAACACTGCTCTCTCTACTCTCTATAACTACAGGTTATAACACTGCTCTCTCTACCCTCTATAACTACAGGTTATAACAGGAAAACACTGCTCTCTCTACCCTCTATAACTACAGGTTATAACAGGAAAACACTGCTCTCTCTACCCTCTGTTATAACTACAGGTTATAACAGGAAAACACTGCTCTCTCTACCCTCTATAACTACAGGTTATAACAGGAAAACACTGCTCTCTCTACCCTCTATAACTACAGGTTATAACAGGAAAACACTGCTCTCTCTACTCTCTATAACTACAGGTTATAACAGGAAAACACTGCTCTCTCTACCCTCTATAACTACAGGTTATAACAGGAAAACACTGCTCTCTCTACCCTCTATAACTACAGGTTATAACAGGAAGACACTGCTCTCTCTACCCTCTATAACTACAGGTTATAACAGGAAAACACTGCTCTCTCTCCCCTCTATAACTACAGGTTATAACAGGAAAACACTGCTCTCTCTACCCTCTATAACTACAGGTTATAACAGGAAGACACTGCTCTCTCTTCCCTCTATAACTACAGGTTATAACAGGAAAACACTGCTCTCTCTACCCTCTATAACTACAGGTTATAACAGGAAAACACTGCTCTCTCTACCCTCTATAACTACAGGTTATAACAGGAAGACACTGCTCTCTCTACCCTCTATAACTACAGGTTATAACACTGCTCTCTCTACCCTCTGTTATAACTACAGGTTATAACAGGAAAACACTGCTCTCTCTACCCTCTATAACTACAGGTTATAACAGGAAAACACTGCTCTCTCTACCCTCTATAACTACAGGTTATAACACTGCTCTCTCTACCCTCTGTTATAACTACAGGTTATAACAGGAAAACACTGCTCTCTCTACCCTCTATAACTACAGGTTATAACAGGAAAACACTGCTCTCTCTACCCTCTATAACTACAGGTTATAACACTGCTCTCTCTACCCTCTGTTATAACTACAGGTTATAACAGGAAAACACTGCTCTCTCTCCCCTCTATAACTACAGGTTATAACAGGAAAACACTGCTCTCTCTACCCTCTATAACTACAGGTTATAACAGGAAAACACTGCTCTCTCTACCCTCTATAACTACAGGTTATAACAGGAAAACACTGCTCTCTCTCCCCTCTATAACTACAGGTTATAACAGGAAAACACTGCTCTCTCTACCCTCTATAACTACAGGTTATAACAGGAAAACACTGCTCTCTCTACCCTCTATAACTACAGGTTATAACAGGAAAACACTGCTCTCTCTCCCCTCTATAACTACAGGTTATAACAGGAAAACACTGCTCTCTCTACCCTCTATAACTACAGGTTATAACAGGAAAACACTGCTCTCTCTACCCTCTATAACTACAGGTTATAACAGGAAAACACTGCTCTCTCTACCCTCTCTATAACTACAGGTTATAACAGAAAAACACTGCTCTCTCTACCCTCTATAACTACAGGTTATAACAGGAAAACACTGCTCTCTCTACTCTCTATAACTACAGGTTATAACAGGAAAACACTGCTCTCTCTACCCTCTCTATAACTACAGGTTATAACAGAAAAACACTGCTCTCTCTACCCTCTATAACTACAGGTTATAACACTGCTCTCTCTACCCTCTATAACTACAGGTTATAACAGGAAAACACTGCTCTCTCTACCCTCTATAACTACAGGTTATAACACTGCTCTCTCTACCCTCTGTTATAACTACAGGTTATAACAGGAAAACACTGCTCTCTCTACCCTCTATAACTACAGGTTATAACAGGAAAACACTGCTCTCTCTACCCTCTATAACTACAGGTTATAACAGGAAAACACTGCTCTCTCTACTCTCTATAACTACAGGTTATAACAGGAAAACACTGCTCTCTCTACCCTCTATAACTACAGGTTATAACAGGAAAACACTGCTCTCTCTACCCTCTATAACTACAGGTTATAACACTGCTCTCTCTACCCTCTATAACTACAGGTTATAACAGGAAAACACTGCTCTCTCTCCCCTCTATAACTACAGGTTATAACACTGCTCTCTCTACCCTCTATAACTACAGGTTATAACAGGAAAACACTGCTCTCTCTACCCTCTATAACTACAGGTTATAACACTGCTCTCTCTACCCTCTGTTATAACTACAGGTTATAACAGGAAAACACTGCTCTCTCTACCCTCTATAACTACAGGTTATAACAGGAAGACACTGCTCTCTCTACCCTCTATAACTACAGGTTATAACACTGCTCTCTCTACTCTCTATAACTACAGGTTATAACAGGAAAACACTGCTCTCTCTACCCTCTATAACTACAGGTTATAACACTGCTCTCTCTACCCTCTATAACTACAGGTTATAACAGGAAAACACTGCTCTCTCTACCCTCTATAACTACAGGTTATAACAGGAAAACACTGCTCTCTCTACCCTCTATAACTACAGGTTATAACACTGCTCTCTCTACCCTCTATAACTACAGGTTATAACAGGAAAACACTGCTCTCTCTACCCTCTATAACTACAGGTTATAACAGGAAAACACTGCTCTCTCTACCCTCTATAACTACAGGTTATAACACTGCTCTCTCTACCCTCTATAACTACAGGTTATAACAGGAAAACACTGCTCTCTCTACCCTCTATAACTACAGGTTATAACAGGAAGACACTGCTCTCTCTACCCTCTATAACTACAGGTTATAACACTGCTCTCTCTACCCTCTGTTATAACTACAGGTTATAACTACAGGTTATAACAGGAAAACACTGCTCTCTCTACCCTCTGTTATAACTACAGGTTATAGAGCTCAAAGCCATCACTCCATGCCATGTCCGTTGTCTGGTAAATTATACCCTAATAACGCTCTCTGACCACCGATTCATGGGTCTGAATGAATGGCCAGCTGTCTGTGCAACCAAGGCCCTTCCCAGTGTACTGTACACGGTAAAGTGTTGACATAGATCGCTTTGATTACAGAGAAAACTCCAAGAAACATGAAAGAGTCGGGCACCGGCCTAACCAGTATTAATTGGACTCGTTGTTTAGCCCGTCCATCTGTTGTGCTCAGACCTTTACAGCTTGGTGCAACTCTCACCTGAGAAAGGCCGGGACCGGGATCGAAAACATCGAGGAGGACTTCAGGAACGGACTGAAACTCATGCTGCTGCTGGAAGTCATTTCTGGTACATCTCACACCGTGTGTGTGTGTGTGTGTGTGTGTGTGTGTGTGTGTGTGTGTGTGTGTGTGTGTGTGTGTGTTTGTGTGTGTGTGTGTGTGTGTGCGTGCGTGCGAGCGTTTGTGCGTGTGTGTGTGTACGTGTGTGTGTGTGTGTGTGCAGATCTGTGTGTACGTGCCTGTGTGTGTGTGTGTGTGTGTGTGTGTGTGTGTGTGTGTGTGTGTGTGTGTGTGTGTGTGTGTGTGTGTGTGTGTGTGTGTGTGTGGCTATTAGTACCCACTGATAGCTAATCTGAAAGGTGTGTCCGATACGTCAATACAGCCACAGGTCTCCTCTTCCTCAGGTGAAAGACTTCCCAAACCAGACAGAGGGAAAATGCGCTTCCACAAGATTGCCAACGTCAACAAAGCTCTGGAGTACATCACCAGCAAAGGAGTCAAGCTGGTCTCCATTGGAGCTGAAGGTATAGTATAGTTCTATTTCACCACAGCTGAAGGTGTATTATAGTTCTATTACACCACAGCTGAAGGTGTATTATAGTTCTATTTCACCACAGCTGAAGGTATATTATAGTTCTATTACACCACAGCTGAAGGTGTATTATAGTTCTATTTCACCACAGCTGAAGGTATATTATAGTTCTATTTCACCACAGCTGAAGGTGTATTATAGTTCTATTTCACCACAGCTGAAGGTATATTATAGTTCTATTTCACCACAGCTGAAGGTATATTATAGTTCTATTACACCACAGCTGAAGGTGTATTATAGTTCTATTTCACCACAGCTGAAGGTATATTATAGATCTATTTCACCACAGCTGAAGGTATATTATAGATCTATTTCACCACAGTTGAAGGTATATTATAGTTATATTTCACCACAGCTGAAGGTATATTATAGTTCTATTTCACCACAGCTGAAGGTATATTATAGTTCTATTTCACCACAGCTGAAGGTATATTATAGTTCTATTACACCACAGCTGCAGGTATATTATAGTTATATTCCACCACAGCTGAAGGTATATTAGAGTTCTATTACACCACAGCTGAAGGTATATTATAGTTCTATTACACCACAGCTGCAGGTATATTATAGTTCTATTACACCACAGCTGAAGGTATATTATAGTTCTATTACACCACAGCTGCAGGTGTATTATAGTTCTATTTCACCACAGCTGAAGGTATATTATAGTTCTATTTCACCACAGCTGAAGGTATATTATAGTTCTATTTCACCACAGCTGAAGGTATATTATAGTTCTATTTCACCACAGCTGAAGGTATATTATAGTTCTATTTCACCACAGCTGAAGGTATATTATAGTTCTATTTCACCACAGCTGAAGGTATATTATAGTTCTATTACACCACAGCTGAAGGTATATTATAGTTCTATTTCACCACAGCTGAAGGTATATTATAGTTCTATTTCACAACAGCTGAAGGTATATTATAGTTCTATTTCACCACAGCTGAAGGTATATTATAGTTCTATTTCACCACAGCTGAAGGTATATTATAGTTCTATTTCACCACAGCTGAAGGTATATTATAGTTCTTTTTCACCACAGCTGAAGGTATATTATAGTTCTATTTCACCACAGCTGAAGGTATATTATAGTTCTATTTCACCACAGCTGAAGGTATATTATAGTTCTTTTTCACCACAGCTGAAGGTATATTATAGTTCTATTTCACCACAGCTGAAGGTATATTATAGTTCTATTTCACCACAGCTGAAGGTATATTATAGTTCTTTTTCACCACAGCTGAAGGTATATTATAGTTCTATTTCACCACAGCTGAAGGTATATTATAGTTCTATTTCACCACAGCTGAAGGTATATTATAGTTATTTTTCACCACAGCTGAAGGTATATTATAGTTCTATTTCACCACAGCTGAAGGTATATTATAGTTCTATTTCACCACAGCTGAAGGTATATTATAGTTCTTTTTCACCACAGCTGAAGGTATATTATAGTTCTATTTCACCACAGCTGAAGGTATATTATAGTTCTATTTCACCACAGCTGAAGGTATATTATAGTTCTTTTTCACCACAGCTGAAGGTATATTATAGTTCTATTTCACCACAGCTGAAGGTATATTATAGTTATTTTTCACCACAGCTGAAGGTATATTATAGTTCTTTTTCACCACAGCTGAAGGTATATTATAGTTCTATTTCACCACAGCTGAAGGTATATTATAGTTCTATTCCACCACAGCTGAAGGTATATTATAGTTCTATTTCACCACAGCTGAAGGTATATTATAGTTCTATTACACCACAGCTGAAGGTATATTATAGTTCTATTTCACCACAGCTGAAGGTATATTATAGTTCTATTACACCACAGCTGAAGGTATATTATAGTTCTATTACACCACAGCTGAAGGTATATTATAGTTCTATTACACCACAGCTGAAGGTATATTATAGTTCTATTTCACCACAGCTGAAGGTATATTATAGTTCTATTTCACCACAGCTGAAGGTATATTATAGTTCTATTTCACCACAGCTGAAGGTATATTATAGTTCTATTTCACCACAGCTGAAGGTATATTATAGTTCTATTTCACCACAGCTGAAGGTATATTATAGTTCTATTTCACCACAGCTGAAGGTATATTATAGTTCTATTTCACCACAGCTGAAGGTATATTATAGTTCTATTCCACCACAGCTGAAGGTATATTATAGTTCTATTTCACCACAGCTGAAGGTATATTATAGTTCTATTTCACCACAGCTGAAGGTATATTATAGTTCTATTTCACCACAGCTGAAGGTATATTATAGTTCTATTCCACCACAGCTGAAGGTATATTATAGTTCTATTTCACCACAGCTGAAGGTATATTATAGTTCTATTTCACCACAGCTGAAGGTATATTATAGTTCTATTTCACCACAGCTGAAGGTATATTATAGTTCTATTTCACCACAGCTGAAGGTATATTATAGTTCTATTACACCACAGCTGAAGGTGTATTATAGTTCTATTTCACCACAGCTGAAGGTATATTATAATTCTATTTCACCACAGCTGAAGGTATATTATAGTTCTATTTCACCACAGCTGAAGGTATATTATAGTTCTATTTCACCACAGCTGAAGGTATATTATAGTTCTATTCCACCACAGCTGAAGGTATATTATAGTTCTATTTCACCACAGCTGAAGGTATATTATAGTTCTATTTCACCACAGCTGAAGGTATATTATAGTTCTATTTCACCACAGCTGAAGGTATATTATAGTTCTATTCCACCACAGCTGAAGGTATATTATAGTTCTATTTCACCACAGCTGAAGGTATATTATAGTTCTATTTCACCACAGCTGAAGGTATATTATAGTTCTATTTCACCACAGCTGAAGGTATATTATAGTTCTATTTCACCACAGCTGAAGGTATATTATAGTTCTATTTCACAACAGCTGAAGGTATATTATAGTTCTATTTCACCACAGCTGAAGGTATATTATAGTTCTATTTCACCACAGCTGAAGGTATATTATAGTTCTATTTCACCACAGCTGAAGGTATAGTATAGTTCTATTACACCACAGCTGAAGGTATATTATAGTTCTATTTCACAACAGCTGAAGGTATATTATAGTTCTATTTCACCACAGCTGAAGGTATATTATAGTTCTATTTCACCACAGCTGAAGGTATATTATAGTTCTATTTCACCACAGCTGAAGGTATATTATAGTTCTATTTCACAACAGCTGAAGGTATATTATAGTTCTATTTCACCACAGCTAAAGGTATATTATAGTTCTATTTCACCACAGCTGAAGGTATATTATAGTTCTATTTCACCACAGCTGAAGGTATATTATAGTTCTATTTCACCACAGCTGAAGGTATATTATAGTTCTATTTCACCACAGCTGAAGGTATATTATAGTTCTATTTCACCACAGCTGAAGGTATATTATAGTTCTATTTCACCACAGCTGAAGGTATATTATAGTTCTTTTTCACCACAGCTGAAGGTATATTATAGTTCTTTTTCACCACAGCTGAAGGTATATTATAGTTCTATTACACCACAGCTGAAGGTATATTATAGTTCTATTACACCACAGCTGAAGGTATATTATAGTTCTATTTCACCACAGCTGAAGGTATATTATAGTTCTATTTCACCACAGCTGAAGGTATATTATAGTTCTATTTACCACAGCTGAAGGTATATTATAGTTCTATTTACCACAGCTGAAGGTATATTATAGTTCTATTTCACCACAGCTGAAGGTATATTATAGTTCTATTTACCACAGCTGAAGGTATATTATAGTTCTATTTACCACAGCTGAAGGTATATTATAGTTCTTTTTCACCACAGCTGAAGGTATATTATAGTTCTATTACACCACAGCTGAAGGTATATTATAGTTCTATTACACCACAGCTGAAGGTATATTATAGTTCTATTTACCACAGCTGAAGGTATATTATAGTTCTATTTCACCACAGCTGAAGGTATATTATAGTTCTATTTCACCACAGCTGAAGGTATATTATAGTTCTATTTCACCACAGCTGAAGGTATATTATAGTTCTATTTCACCACAGCTGAAGGTATATTATAGTTCTATTTCACCACAGCTGAAGGTATATTATAGTTCTATTACACCACAGCTGAAGGTATATTATAGTTCTATTTCACCACAGCTGAAGGTATATTATAGTTCTATTTCACCACAGCTGAAGGTATATTATAGTTCTATTTCACCACAGCTGAAGGTATATTATAGTTCTATTACACCACAGCTGAAGGTGTATTATAGTTCTATTTCACCACAGCTGAAGGTATATTATAGTTCTATTTCACCACAGCTGAAGGTATATTATAGTTCTATTTCACCACAGCTGAAGGTATATTATAGTTCTATTTCACCACAACTGAAGGTATATTATAGTTCTATTTACCACAGCTGAAGGTATATTATAGTTCTACTACAGTCCACAAAAAAACTGGAGTACAAACAGAACGGGGAGAGCATCGACATCTACAGTATCTGCCAAAACACAGCAGTAATTACTATACTGTATACTACAGTTTTCTTTTTTTTTTATACTATGGTAACTGTAAGTATTACTGAATACTACAGTAAATACTATAGTATTCACTGCAGGGTTTTTGTGGACTTTAGTCCACAGAACCACTACAGCGAATACTATAGTATTTATACCATAGAATACTGTAGTATTTATACCATAGAATGCTATAGCATTTATTTATGTATTCTGTGTGACATTTAATATTGCTTGTAATTTGTATTACAGTATATTATAGAGACCATCCAATAAGACAAACTTAATGGAGGAATAGAAAACACACGGACCTGGTTGATAAAGACCAGGACTTCTCCATGACTACTGTATTACTGACCTGTTTCTCCTGCAGAGATTGTGGATGGAAACATCCATGACTACTGCATTACTGACCTGTTTCTCCTGCAGAGATTGTGGATGGAAACATCCACGACTACTGCATTACTGACCTGTTTCTCCTGCAGAGATTGTGGATGGAAACATTAAGATGACTCTGGGAATGATCTGGACCATCATCCTGCGATTCGCCATCCAAGACATCTCAGTGGAAGGTTAGTTAATATAGTCATGTAGTTATAGTGTATAGTATGTTATCTCCATGGAAGGTTAGTTAATATAGTCAGGTAGTTATAGTGTATAGTATGTTATCTCCATGGAAGGTTAGTTAATATAGTCATGTAGTTATAGTGTATAGTATGTTATCTCCATGGAAGGTTAGTTAATATAGTCATGTAGTTATAGTGTATAGTATGTTATCTCCATGGAAGGTTAGTTAATACAGTCAGGTAGTTATAGTGTATAGTATGTTATCTCCATGGAAGGTTAGTTAATATAGTCATGTAATTATAGTATTATGTATAGTATGTTATCTCCATGGAAGGTTAGTTAATATAGTCATGTAGTTATAGTGTATAGTATGTTATCTCCATGGAAGGTTAGTTAATACAGTCAGGTAGTTATAGTGTATAGTATGTTATCTCCATGGAAGGTTAGTTAATATAGCCATGTAGTTATAGTGGTATGTATAGTATGTTATCTCCATGGAAGGTTAGTTAATACAGTCATGTAGTTATAGTGTATAGTATGTTATCTCCATGGAAGGTTAGTTAATACAGTCAGGTAGTTATAGTGTATAGTATGTTATCTCCATGGAAGGTTAGTTAATATAGCCATGTAGTTATAGTGGTATGTATAGTATGTTATCTCCATGGAAGGTTAGTTAATATAGTCATGTAGTTATAGTGTATAGTATGTTATCTCCATGGAAGGTTAGTTAATATAGTCATGTAGTTATAGTGTATAGTATGTTATCTCCATGGAAGGTTAGTTAATATAGTCATGTAGTTATAGTGTATAGTGTGTTATCTCCATGGAAGGTTAGTTAATATAGTCATGTAGTTATAGTGTATAGTATGTTATCTCCATGGAAGGTTAGTTAATACAGTCATGTAGTTATAGTGGTATGTATAGTATGTTATCTCCATGGAAGGTTAGTTAATACAGTCAGGTAGTTATAGTGTATAGTATGTTATCTCCATGGAAGGTTAGTTAATATAGTCATGTAGTTATAGTGTATAGTATGTTATCTCCATGGAAGGTTAGTTAATACAGTCAGGTAGTTATAGTGTATAGTATGTTATCTCCATGGAAGGTTAGTTAATATAGTCATGTAGTTATAGTGTATAGTATGTTATCTCCATGGAAGGTTAGTTAATACAGTCAGGTAGTTATAGTGTATAGTATGTTATCTCCATGGAAGGTTAGTTAATATAGCCATGTAGTTATAGTGGTATGTATAGTATGTTATCTCCATGGAAGGTTAGTTAATACAGTCATGTAGTTATAGTGTATAGTATGTTATCTCCATGGAAGGTTAGTTAATATAGCCATGTAGTTATAGTGGTATGTATAGTATGTTATCTCCATGGAAGGTTAGTTAATATAGCCATGTAGTTATAGTGTATAGTATGTTATCTCCATGGAAGGTTAGTTAATATAGTCATGTAGTTATAGTGGTATGTATAGTATGTTATCTCCATGGAAGGTTAGTTAATATAGTCATGTAGTTATAGTGTATAGTATGTTATCTCCATGGAAGGTTAGTTAATACAGTCAGGTAGTTATAGTGTATAGTATGTTATCTCCATGGAAGGTTAGTTAATATAGTCATGTAGTTATAGTGGTATGTATAGTATGTTATCTCCATGGAAGGTTAGTTAATATAGTCATGTAGTTATAGTGTATAGTATGTTATCTCCATGGAAGGTTAGTTAATATAGTCATGTAGTTATAGTGTATAGTATGTTATCTCCATGGAAGGTTAGTTAATACAGTCAGGTAGTTATAGTGTATAGTATGTTATCTCCATGGAAGGTTAGTTAATACAGTCATGTAGTTATAGTGGTATGTATAGTATGTTATCTCCATGGAAGGTTAGTTAATATAGTCAGGTAGTTATATGGGAGGAAAACCTCTAACACCAGGTCCTATTGGACTGTATGTGCTATTCATTAATTAGACATTAGAACACATCAGGCCAGTTTCATGAATTAGATATTAGAACACATCAGGCCAGTTTCCTGAATTAGACATTAGAACACATCAGGCCAGTTTCATGAATTAGATATTAGAACACATCAGGCCAGTTTCCTGAATTAGACATTAGAACACATCAGGCCAGTTTCCTGAATTAGACATTAGAACACATCAGGCCAGTTTCATTAATTAGATATTAGAACACATCAGGCCATTTTCATGAATTAGACATTAGAACACATCAGGCCAGTTTCATGAATTAGACATTAGAACACATCAGGCCAGTTTCATGAATTAGACATTAGAACACATCAGGCCAGTTTCATGAATTAGACATTAGAACACATCAGGCCAGTTTCATGAATTAGACATTAGAACACATCAGGCCATTTTCATGAATTAGACATTAGAACACATCAGGCCATTTTCATCAATTAGACATTAGAACACATCAGGCCAGTTTCATGAATTAGACATTAGAACACATCAGGCCAGTTTCATGAATTAGACATTAGAACACATCAGGCCAGTTTCCTGAATTAGACATTAGAACACATCAGGCCAGTTTCATGAATTAGACATTAGAACACATCAGGCCAGTTTCATGAATTAGACATTAGAACACATCAGGCCAGTTTCATGAATTAGACATTAGAACACATCAGGCCAGTTTCATGAATTAGACATTAGAACACATCAGGCCAGTTTCATGAATTAGACATTAGAACACATCAGGCCAGTTTCCTGCACCCAGATTTCAGACTAGTCTTGGACCAAAAAGCATCAATGTGAGATTCTCCATTAAAAGTGCATCTTAGTCCTGGACTAGTCTGTGTCTGGGAAACCGTCCCGTAATGAATGTGGCTGTCGTAGAATAACAGCTTACAGCACATAACATGGATCTTCAGAGTGTTTGATAGAGCCAGGACTCTACGGTTGTCACACAATAAACAACACAATGTTCTCTCCTGTAGAAACCTCTGCTAAGGAGGGTCTTCTTCTATGGTGCCAGAGAAAGACTGCCCCCTACAGGAATGTCAATATCCAGAACTTCCATGTCAAGTGAGTCCATTTACTGAGTGAGATTCAAGACCCATCACAGCCTTGTAAATGGTTGTCTATTTGTGTCTGTGTTTTTAATATTTTATAAAAAGGGTTTAAAAATACATTTCTGAATGCAAAGTAAAGGAATCAACATTTTGTCAGTGATGTGTTTTTAATCCTTCAGACATGTACATTCCCCTTCTCTGCCTGCAAAGAGAGAGAGAGAGAGAGAGAGAGGGGAAAAGGAGGGAGGGAAAGAGGAGGAGAGAGAGAGAGGGAGGGAAAGAGGAGGAGATAGAGAGAGGGAGGGAAAGAGGAGGAAAAGGAGAAAGAGAGAGGGAGGGAAAGAGGAGGAGAGAGAAAGAGGGAGGGAAAGAGGAGGAGATAGAGAGAGGGAGGGAAAGAGGAGGAGAGAGAAAGAGGGAGGGAAAGAGGAGGAGATAGAGAGAGGGAGGGAAAGAGGAGGAGAGAGAAAGAGGGAGGGAAAGAGGAGGAGATAGAGGGAGGGAAAGAGGAGGAGAGAGAAAGAGGGAGGGAAAGAGGAGGAGATAGAGAGAGGGAGGGAAAGAGGAGGAGATAGAGAGAGGGAGGGAAAGAGGAGGAGATAGAGAGAGGGAGGGAAAGAGGAGGAAACGGACAGAGAGAGAGGGAGGGAAAGAGGGAAAGAGGGAAAGAAGGGGGGGGGAGAGGGAGGGAAAGAGGAGGAGAGAGAAAGAGGGAGGGAAAGAGAGGAGATAGAGAGAGGGAGGGAAAGAGGAGGAGATAGAGAGAGGGAGGGAAAGAGGAGGAGATAGAGAGAGGGAGGGAAAGAGGAGGAGAGAGAAAGAGGGAGGGAAAGAGGAGGAGATAGAGAGAGGGAGGGAAAGAGGAGGAGAGAGAAAGAGGGAGGGAAAGAGGAGGAGATAGAGAGAGGTAGGGAAAGAGGAGGAGAGAGAAAGAGGGAGGGAAAGAGGAGGAGAGAGAAAGAGGGAGGGAAAGAGGAGGAGATAGAGAGAGGGAGGGAAAGAGGAGGAGATAGAGAGAGGGAGGGAAAGAGGAGGAGATAGAGAGAGGGAGGGAAAGAGGAGGAGATAGAGAGAGGGAGGGAAAGAGGAGGAGATAGAGAGAGGGAGGGAAATAGGAGGAAAAGGAGAAAGAGAGAGGGAGGGAAAGAGGGAAAGAGGGAAAGAGGAGGAGAGAGAGGGAGGGAAAGAGGGAAAGAGGGAAAGAGGAGGAGAGAGAGATGCGTGTTAATTCAATGTTAATCAGCAGTCCAGCCAGTCCAATAAATGCTTACGTTTCCCCATTTAAGATCAGGTCTTTAAAAAGACTCTGCTTTGCCATTCGTTGGTTGTGATTAAATCTGATAAAGGCCCAATGCAGTCAAAATGTAGTTTTTCCCCCCCTGTGTTTTGTATCATATTGTACAACAGCTGATGAAACTAACACTGTAAAAGTGTGAAAACATTTGATCAGTATTATTTCCTGCTAGTTGATTGGTTGAAAGTACAATCTACACAGAACCTTCTCATCAGCAGGTTTTACATGGGCGGGAGTCTCGGCTTGCCTGGTGACATCACCAGGCGGTAAATTGGTTTAACAGACCAATTAGAAAGAGAGTTCCAAACCTATCTACCAATAACAGCTAGTTTCCAGTTTTCCTCCTCCTCACTCAGACCATTCACAGAGAGTCCTAGACAAAATCTGCTTGAGAATATTTTTTTTTTGCAACAACAAAAAATGTATATTTTGTCCATTTCAATGGAAAACTAGTACAGTAAGGTTCTTAATTGTTACCCAGAAAAGATTTGATATTGATATAAAAACGGCTGCACTGGGCCTTTAACTGCTGGGTAGAAGCCTCTTCCCGGACCAATCACAGCGCCTTGATGTCAGTCTGGAGAAGCACACCCATCCATTTGATTGGACCAATCAAAGTGCCTTGATGTCAGTCTGGAGAAGCACACCCATCCATTTGATTGGACCAATCAAAGTGCCTTGATGTCAGTCTGGAGAAGCACACCCATCCATTTGATTGGACCAATCACAGTGCATGGATGTCAGTCTGGAGAAGCACACCCATCCATTTGATTGGACCAATCAAAGTGCCTTGATGTCAGTCTGGAGAACCACACCCATCCATTTGATTGGACCAATCAAAGTGCCTTGATGTCAGTCTGGAGAAGCACACCCATCCATTTGATTGGACCAATCAAAGTGCCTTGATGTCAGTCTGGAGAAGCACACCCATCCATTTGATTGGACCAATCACAGTGCATGGATGTCAGTCTGGAGAAGCACAACCATCCATTTGATTGGACCAATCACAGTGCAAGGATGTCAGTCTGGAGAAGCACACCCATCCATTTGATTGGACAGAGCAGTCTACTATAAAGGGTTGTACTCTTTACTGATGATTTGTCACCAGACATGGTTTGTTTACCTTTCTACCGGTTGTGGCTAGATGGAGTAGGCCTACAGCGCCAACTAGTGGTCGCGTCGGGAACAACAGCTGTTGACAACTGTAGCGTTGTAGCTAACCCTTTTCCTAACCTTAACCTCATTCTCCTAACCTTAACCTCATTCTCCTAACCTTAACCTCATTCTCCTTACCTGCTATCTTAAATCACCTAACCTGCTGTGTTAATTATCCTAACCTGCTATGTTAATTATCCTAACCTGCTATGTTAATTATCATAATCTGCTATGTTAATTATCCTAACCTGCTGTGTTAATTATCCTAACCTGCTATGTTAATTATCCTAACCTGCTATGTTAATTATCCTAACCTGTTATGTTAATTATCCTAACCTTAACCTCATCCTCCTAACCTTAACCTCATTATCCTAACCAGCCATGTTAATTGTCCTAACCTGCTATCTTAAATCACCTAACCTGCTATGTTAATTATACTAACCTGCTATGTTAATTATACTAACCTGCTATGTTAATTATCCTAACCTGCCATGTTTATTATACTAACCTGCTATGTTAATTATCCTAACCTGTTATGTTAATTATCCTAACCTTAACCTCATCCTCCTAACCTTAACCTCATTATCCTAACCAGCCATGTTAATTGTCCTAACCTGCTATCTTAAATCACCTAACCTGCTATGTTAATTATACTAACCTGCTATGTTAATTATACTAACCTGCTATGTTAATTATCCTAACCTGCCATGTTTATTATACTAACCTGCTATGTTAATTATCCTAATCTGCTATGTTAATTATCCTACCATGCTATGTTAATTATCCTAACCTGCCACGTTAATTATCCTAACCTGTTATGTTAATTATCCCAACCTGCCATGTTTATTATACTAACCTGTTATGTTAATTATCCTAACCTGCTATGTTAATTATCCTAACCTGCCATGTTAATTATCCTAACCTGTTATGTTAATTATCCCAACCTGCCATGTTAATTATCCTAACCTGCTATGTTAATTATCCTAACATGCTATGTTAATTATCCTAACCTGCTATGTTAATTATCCTAACCTGTTATGTTAATTATCCTAACCTGCTATGTGAATTATCCTTACCTGCTATGTTAATTATCCTAACCTGCTATGTTAATTATCCTAACCTGCTATGTCCTAACCTGCCATGTTAATTATCCTAACCTGCCATGTTAATTATCCTAACCTGCTATGTTAATTATCCTAACATGCTATGTTAATTATCCTAACCTGCTATGTTAATTATCCTAACCTGTTATGTTAATTATCCTAACCTGCTATGTGAATTATCCTAACCTGCTATGTTAATTATCCTAACCTGCTATGTCCTAACCTGCCATGTTAATTATCCTAACCTGCCATGTTAATTATCCTAACCTGCTATGTTAATTATCCTAACCTGCCATGTTAATTATCCTAACCTGCTATGTTAATTATCCTAACCTGCTATGTTAATTATCCTAACCTGCCATGTTAATTATCCTAACCTGCTATGTTAATTATCCTAACCTGCCATGTTAATTATCCTAACCTGCTATGTTAATTATCCTAACCTGCTATGTTAATTATCCTAACCTGCCATGTTAATTATCCTAACCTGCTATGTTAATTATCCTTACCTGCTATGTTAATTATCCTAACCTGCTATGTTAATTATCCTAACCTGCCATGTTAATTATCCTAACCTGCTATGTTAATTATCCTAACCTGCCATGTTAATTATCCTAACCTGCCATGTTAATTATCCTAACCTGCCATGTTAATTATCCTAACCTGCCATGTTAATTATCCTAACCTGCCATGTTAATTATCCTAACCTGCTATGTTAATTATCCTAACCTGCCATGTTAATTATCCTAACCTGCCATGTTAATTATCCTAACCTGTTATGTTAATTATCCTAACCTGCCATGTTAATTATCCTAACCTGTTATGTTAATTATCCTAACCTGCCATGTTAATTATCCTAACCTGTTATGTTAATTATCCCAACCTGCCATGTTATTTATTCTAACCTGATATGTTAATTATCCTAACCTGCTATGTTAATTATCCTAACCTGCCATGTTAATTATCCTAACCTGCCATGTTAATTATCCTAACCTGCCATGTTAATTATCCTTACCTGCTATGTTAATTATCCTTACCTGCCATGTTAATTATCCTAACCTTAACCTCATCCTCCTAACCTGCTATGTTAATTATCCTAATCTGCTATGTTAATTATCCTAACCTGCCATGTTAATTATCCTTACCTGCCATGTTATTTATTCTAACCTGCTATGTTAATTATCCTTACCTGCAATGTTAATTATCCTAACCTTAACCTCATCCTCCTAACCTGCTATGTTAATTATCCTAATCTGCTATGTTAATTATCCTAACCTGCTATGTTAATTATCCTAACCTGCCGTGTAAACAAACCATTTGTGGCAACAAAGTATCATCAGTATCACCACACCTGCACCTATCAGACTGAGAACCAATGAACACAAAGCTTTTATAGGAAGTCAAATTTAATTGGCCCTTGACCTTAGAAGACTGTTAGATAAAGGCATTTTAATTGGCTGTTGACGTGGCGACCCACTGTGACGATGTGATTCTCTCCCCCTGGTTGGCTGTTGACGTGGCGACCCACTGTGACGATGTGATTCTCTCCCCCTGGTTGGCTGTTGACGTGGCGACCCACTGTGACGATGTGATTCTCTCCCCCTGGTTGGCTGTGAAGCTGGAAGGACGGCCTTGCGTTGTGTGCCCTGATACACAGACACCGTCCTGACCTCATCGACTATGCCAAGCTCAACAAGGTCTCTGTGTGGTGTGGCCTGATGCATGCTGGTCTAGGACTGGCTGAGTGCCAGTCTGGTTGTGCCATCAGGCCAACTCCTTGTCACTCATTGTCATGGTATGATGACACAAATAGACTGGCACTCAGGCTAGTCTGGTCCAAGACCTGGGCTGAAGTGCATGATGGGAGATGCAGCCGCCAACCACCACACTAACCCAACTGCCCTGTTTACTACATAGGAATTCACTCAGGGTTAGCCCACGGTTAGCCCATACCAGAGCAGGGTTGGCCTTCACACTGCTGAGCAGAACAGGGTTAGCCTATACCAGAGCAGGGTTAGCCTTGACACTGCTGAGCAGAACAGGGTTAGCCCATACCAGAGCAGGGTTAGCCTATACCAGAACAGGGTTAGCCTTGACACTGCTGAGCAGATCAGGGTTAGCCCATACCAGAACAGGGTTAGCCTTCACATTGCTGAGCAGAACAGGGTTAGCCTTGACACTGCTGAGCAGATCAGGGTTAGCCCATACCAGAGCAGGGTTGGCTCATACCAAAACATACCAAAGAGATAATGACTATATAAACCGAGTTATAATGACTATATAAACCGAACTATAACGACTGTATAAACCAAGCCAGGAGAAAAATCCTGCAGCAACAGGAAATAGGAATTATTATGTGGTTAATAATTAATGGATATTTTTGTAGGGGTTGATACATTTTTCAAGTCTTACAGTTTAAAGTGGAAATTACAAACTTTAGAAGCTTTGTTAAATCTTTAATACACTACAAGTTTGCATTTTCTGCCAAGCAGGAAAATTCTCTGCGACAATAGAATGATCAAATTAAGACAGTACATCTGTAGCTGTTGGTAATCCACAAG